>NW_025836398.1:0-2533 GCF_002878395.1 Capsicum annuum | reverse complement strand
TTCCTTTTTCTTTTTTCTTTTTTTCACTTCTTTTTCTTTTTTCCCTTTTCATTTTTTCTCCTTTTTTTTCTTTTGTTTTTTCCTCTATTTCCTATTACTCTCCTTTTTTTTTCTACTTCTTTTTCTCTCATTTTTTCTCCTTCATCTTTTTTTCTTTTCATTTTTTCTCCTTCTTTTTATTTGTGCGAACTAGCAAATACAAATACAAGTGCGAACTATAAAATACAAATACAAATACAAATGCGAACTATAACATACAAATACAAGTGCGAATTATAAAATACAAATATAATATACAGATACAAGTGTGAACTGTAAAATACATATACAAATGTGCATACTATAACATACAAATACAAGTGTGAACTATAAAATTCAAATATAAATGTGAACTATAACATACAAATATAAGTGTGAACTATAAAATATAAATACAAATGCGAACTATCATTTGTATTTTTTAATTATTGAAAAGGAACGGTTGATTTTCTTTCTACGAATACTTGTTTGTATTTATTTATACGAGTTATATTTATTGATACAAATAAATACAATTCAAATTTTTATACAAATACATATTGTATTTGTATTTTGTAAAATCATTTGTTTCATTTGTTTGTAATTGTATTTGTATCAAGTGATATTTGTTTATTTACAAGTATGAATGATAATTTTGACATACAAATACAAAATGGTATATTTGTATCAAATGATACATTGCATAGTTATATATTTTAGAATCAAGAAAATACTATTAATGTATTTACTTGTTTGTATACAAATACAAATGATAAATTGTACATAATCACGGCTAAATACAATATGCAATCAACTTACAAATACAAATATAAAATAATTCTTTAAAAATAAAAAGACATCGACGAAAATAGAATACCAATACAGTCTAAATATACAAACACAATAAAACCACAATATAAATATAATCCAATATAATATACAGTCAATTATAAAATACAAATACGAAACAGTTCTTTAAAATACAAGTGCGAATTATATAAAATATAAATGATGGTGCGAACTAATAAAAATACAAATACAAATACAGTTGTATCAATGAATACAAAAATATAAGTGACGGTGTGACTACAAATACGATAAGCAATTGTGGTATTTACGTTATCATCCATGACTTGTGCTCGAGTAGTCATACTTTTCAAAAATACAAAAATATAAAATAGAATAAAAAAATAATAAAGAAAATAAGTACAAAAAAGAAAACAAAAAAAATCAAAGAAGAAAGAGAAATAGAAGTTAGAGATAGAATAGAGAAAAAAAAACAAAAAAAAATAGAAAAATAGAAAAAAGAAGAAGAAAAAATGAGGAAAACATGAAAATGAAAAAATATATAAAAAAAATACTAGTTTTTTTTTTGCGAGACTAAATATATAGTATATTTATATTTTTTTATGAATACAAACCACTGAGTAAAAGTGAATACAATGGCTAAATAGGTACTGTATTTATATTTTATATGAATATAGACTATTGATAAAATTGAAGACAACGGGTGTAAACTCAATTCAATGGCTATAAATGGTAATTATGTAAAATATGACTATGAAAGGTGAGTTTTACAGCAAAGTATCGTTATCTCTGAAAGATCCCTTATATTTTTAATGTAATTTCAACATATGTGAATTTAATGTTAAGAAAACGGAAAAAACTCAAAAATATCCTAAACTATTTGAAATAGCTCAAAAATGCCCTTCGTTAGATTTTGGGCTCAAAAATACCCCTCCGTTAAATATTTGGCTAAAAAATACCCCTCCCTCTAACGGAATTCAGAAAATGATCAAAAATACTCCTGAACTATCTGAAATGGGTCAAAAATACTCCTCTATTAAATATTTGGCTCAAAAATATCCCTCCCCATTAACGAAGGACATTTTTGAGCCAAAACAGTCATGATATAACTAATTTCAAGATTAGTAACAAGAATCTAAACTTTTAATCAAACCAACTTTACTAACAAAATCGCATCTCGCAAGGGCGATCTCTTTGATCGTGAACGCAATTGCGATTAAAGAAACTCGAAAGAATAGTCCCTTTAATTATCAATCAAAAGATCTCCTCAATTCTCTTGGCGAGGCCTGTTTGAACAATCCCGATAATTAAAGGGACTATTCTTTTCAGTTTCTTTAATCGCCACTGTGTTCATAACCAAAGACGATACTAACTTACCTACTCCAGCTCCTACCGGATCTAAGGGGGCCGATGTCCGATTTTCCGACCCATTACTCATTCCTTCTCGACTCGATAGAAATATACCTTTTATTGTCAAAAGACCTTTCGCCTCTTGATAAAGAGAGACTCCATTTCAAACTCGACAGAGTGAAAGAATTGATTCGATCATCACTGTTGCGAGATGCTATTTTATTAGTAAAATTAGGATGGATAGAGTAGTTTGTCAAAGTTATATCAAAATTATTATTTCTTATCCCATCAATTAAACGAGCTGAAAGAAGAAAAAAAATGGAGTTGGTACAAAAAAATGTATAATGAATATGTGGAG
>NW_025836397.1:0-1679 GCF_002878395.1 Capsicum annuum | reverse complement strand
GAAACAAATCTCCATTTTGTTACTTAATAATGAAAACCCTTTCAAACATAAAATCGAATCTTTTTGGTTAAAAAAGAGGTGTGACACCCATTTAACCTTATAACCTTATATAAGTAAACAACCTTATAACCTTAATCTCTACCAAATATCTCATAGCATAGAATGTAGATCATTGTAAAGTATCAATGCATGGAACAACATCAACATGAGCTATTAGGCCTTTGTCAAGTTTGCCAACAGTTTCAGCTTTTCATTTTACTATTTGTTTTTTACATTTGTGCAGTAGAATATTTGTTGTGTGCTGTTCACAACGATCCTACATCTATTAATTTCAAGTCATCTTCAATTTCCCGCTCGTGTATTGAGTTCTCTAATAATCACTAAACAGATCTGATTTTGATTTGATCGAAGAAGGGTTTGTGTAAGGTTTATTCTGTTAAACATGTTAAATATGTAAATGTGCTGGTACGTATGGGCTATGACAAATGAAACTCAAAAATAGTATTATGTAATTTTGGAAGTGTTGTTGCTTCAGCATTATAGGACATCTAATTGTTAGACTAGAGAATAATCAAGTTTTTTTTATCTTGGAATGTGTTTCTCTTTTGAACTGTGGAACTGCGTGCTAACTGGATCACATATATGTTAGACCTATATAAATGTGAAGCTGCAGTTTTCTCTTTTGGCAATTTCAATTGTTGTTTAAGTTTTATCATCTCACATTTGGATGTTTGTATTTCTTTCTAACCATGATTGGTTGATTTGCCTCTTCACTAGCTAACTAATATGTGGTTTACGTACTTATTTTGTTGTGGAATAGTCCTTTTTATGTTGTCATTTAAGTGCTAATTTAAATTATTTTTCTCTTTTTATAGGTGTGCAAAATGAAGAAAGATGTGAAGAAAATGATGAAGATATTGACCATACTTGAGAAGATTTTTGGGTTGTGGATAAATGCTCTAATATCAGTAGTTTTGTGTTGAATTTTTTGAAACTTATCGTGACTTGAACTTGCTACACTGTAAAAGCTTAACTAATCATTTTGAACTTGATTACATTTTGCTTTTGGGTTTAAATTACTAGCTTGTTGCATAGTTTGAATTATGAGATTATTAATGAATGATTTTGTTTTTTGATGAGTATATATTGTGTTATAATTTGTAAAGCGTTGCAACAGAATAACAAAAGACTCGAAATAGATGCTATGACAACAGTTTAATGTCATTGGAATAGAGTCTATTGAAACGGTTAGTAACCATTGCAATAGATGAAAATAGGCGTTCCAATAAGTAATAAAATAGTTGTAATAGGTAGTCAAAAAGCGTTGCATCAGAACAACAACAGCGTCATAATAGCTGTTATTGCAATGGTTAGTAACTGTTGCAATATCATCTATTGCGACGGTTATAAACCGTCGCAATAGATGAAAATAGTCGTTCAAAAAATAACCATCACAATAGGTCTATATATGGCGATGGTTTCCAGAAACCGTCCCCATAGCTCTACCTATGGCGACGGTTTAGACAACCGTTGTAGAAACCATTGCAATAGACCAATCGCAACGCTCATCTATGGGATGCTTGCAGAACCGTTGCGATAGGTCTATGGCAACGGTTTTTTTGTCTATTACAACGGTATTACAACCGTCACCATAGATCTAATTTCTGGTTGTGGATCAT
>NW_025836396.1:0-1161 GCF_002878395.1 Capsicum annuum | reverse complement strand
AGTAGTGTTGCGAAAATACAGATTGTGTGTACCCGAAAAACTACAATCTTAAGGAAATAATTCTTGCAGAATCTGTATTGCTTGTTTTTGGAGATTAAAGCTTTAAGCTTTCTACTCCGTTTGAACTTAGCTAGTGATTCGAAGAAATAAAATCTTCATCACAAGTTAAAGATCATTCGGTTGACGATTGGAAGTCATAAAAACTTCATCGTTAACTAGAAACAAGAAGAAGAGTTTAAAGTTGCTTAACTTTATAAATAGTATTCTGAAAATACTAAATTTTATTGCCTTGTGGTGACAGGAAAAATGACTAACGAAAGTCAAATGCAAGATGCGGCTACGACTATGGGGGCAACTAGTATTGCCTCAACAAGTCGAGCAAATGCTCCGCAACCAATGGCGCCTGCGGAGAAGTCCGAAAAATTTGCGGGCATTGACTTTAAATGATGGCAGCAAAAGATGTTTTTTTACCTCACCACTATATGCCTTCAAAGGTTCGCTATTGAGGATGCTCCTGAGGTGCCTGAGGAAACCTCGGACAAAGAGCATTTCATGATTGTAGAGGCTTGGAAACACTCAGACTTTCTTTGCAGGAATTATATTTTGAGTAGTCTCCAAGACAATCTCTATAATGTTTACAGTGAAACTAAGACATCGAAGGAATTGTAGGGGCACTAGAATGGAAATACAAGACAGAGAATGCGGGAATTAAGAAATTCTTTGTTGCAAGGTTCCTGGACTTTAAAATGATAGATAGCAAATCGGTTGTCTCTCAAGTGCAGGAATTGCAAGTAATCATCCATGATCTCCTAGCAGAAGGTATATCTTTGAAAAAAACTTTTGTTGAACAAATTGAAAAATGTTCTTAGTACTCACATAAACTGTTTTGTAGGTTTGATTGTGAATGATGCATTTCAAGTAGCAACGATCATTGAGAAGCTACCACTTATGTGGAAAGACTTCAAAAACTACTTGAAGCACAAACGCAAGGAGATGACTATCGAAGATCTTATTGTCCAACTGCGTATTGAAAAGGATAATAAGGCTGCTGAGAGAAGGTCAAAAGGGAATTCTACAATTAATTGAGCACATATTGTAGAAGATGACCAAAACAATTCTAAGAAAAGGAAGAAAGTTGAACAAGGAAGCAATCAACCCAAG
>NW_025836395.1:0-1294 GCF_002878395.1 Capsicum annuum | reverse complement strand
GAAGGATAAATATGTGAAAGACTTCTTCTCTCTTTGAGAGTGTAACACCCTTAGTGTAGGCTTGGATAAGTCATTAGTGTAGGGCTTGGAAAAGTCAATATTGTTCTTTGCTTGGAAACGGTGGATCTTGAGGTGAGTTGATTCCTTTGGCGGTTACCGTAAGAACTTGGTACTTGTTAACTTGTTTTGTAGAGGTTTTAGAGTTTGGATACACTCTTTAGTTGCTACCTAATGGGTTTTCTTTGTTTCAAATTAGCTATCTTCTACTCTTTTTAAGTTTATGTTTGCTTCTCGTATCGTGTTGTTGTCTTGTTGTTGAGGGTAAAGGCTTGTGATTGTGGACTGTTTTGGTGTTGTAGATACCGTTTGGTATCAAAGCAAGAATTAATTTTATTCTAACAAAATCAATCTTGGGCTTGTTAGTTGAAAAATAAAAAAAAATGTTGAAAAACCGAAAATCTCAAAAAAAGAAATTTGTCCTGTTTTGTGTTTAGCTGAAATTTGAGAATTAGATTTAGGAGATTTTAGTGTGTTTTGTTTGTTTCTAGTGTTAGGTTCTTGTTCCTTAACACTAAGTGAGTCTAGATCTTGAATTTGAGCTTAATCCGGGTGGTTTTGAGTTGTTCACCATTGTTGAGTTTAAGGTTGAAGAAACTAGTAACGTGAAGCTCGAAATTGGAAGGGTTGTTGTTGATATTGTGTCTTAAAAAATGCATGGTTGTGTTGTGGAGTTTAACGTGAGCAAAAGGAATCTGAAATCATTCAATTTGGAGTTCATGTGGTTTAGTTTCAATCTTTTGAGTGTTCTTGTTGTTCTTTATGTTCATCATTTATTGTTGAACAAGAACATTCAATAGGTGTGGTTTGATCTTAAAGGGTGGAGAAAAGAGTGTAATCTTTTGTTAGTCTTGAAACACATCCCAAAGAACATACAAAAGAAGAAAGAGGACAATAGAACTTTCAAAAAGACTCATTATCAAAAAGAAGTAAGGGCACATACCAAGATAAACAAAATGGGAAAGGAGACAAAGGCTTTCAAAAAGGTGTCTTGCCAAAAAGGTGCAAGGAAAGTCAAGTCTTTTGAATTTTGAAAAAGGCTCTAAGTCTTGTGCTTTCCCTCCTTTAGTTGATTTTTCACTCTCCCAAATTAAAAATTTGACCAAGCCAAATTGCAAACTATCATGTCACCAAAATTGCCATGTCACCAAACTGCCACATCATCAACGTTCCAAAAAAATTTAAAGCTCAAATTTTAGATTTTAAAGTTTCTTTTCTTTGTTTCGTTAGTTTCATT
>NW_025836394.1:0-3114 GCF_002878395.1 Capsicum annuum | reverse complement strand
AGAATTGTTAGACACCGTAACGTGATGCTTTTGAAAGAATCTGTTTTTCCACCTTTTCTGCACTTTTTGTCTGGTAATTTCGAAATTCATAGGTTTCGAAATTTTAGAGGCCGGTTGGCCATAAGAAATACTTTTTTTTTTTTCGAATTTATTTTTCACTTTATTAAAGTTATAGTGTTTGATCATAAAAATTCTAAAAATTATTCTTAATTGTTTTCTGAAAAGTGAAAACAACTTTTTGTTGTTTTCACTATTTTCCAGCTCCAATTTCAATTTTTATTATTATTAATACATATAACTCTAATTTTCAAAAATATTACACAACGCCTTCACAATGTTTAAAAATTTTAAGTGTTTAGTCACCGATCCAATCAATGATGATTTTTCTCATAATTGTTGATTGAACGTAATTAATACAAAAATATCTCCATCGTTTGGCTGAGATTGCATCTAAGACATTTTTGCATTATCTTTCTTCAATTTTTTTTCAACTCTATCTTTTTTCAATTTTTGCATTTTTGCATTATCTTTCTTCAATATTTGCATTTTGGCTGATAACATTTTTGTATTTTTGCATTATCTTTTTCAATTTTGTTTCAACGACTTGAGCTAATTCTTGCAATTGCGAAAACTGGAAAGTCATTTGAGAACAAGCGAGGACCTAGTGAAGATCCAAATCAAAAAACAAATTATGCGTCTAAAAATGCATCTTAAAAAATGATTCAAATCACTCATTCTATCTCCTGTAGTTTTGATGCTTGTTAAGAGAGTCATTAGTTGTCAATCTTTGTTCTCGAGTTTTATTTTCTTCATTAATGCATATCTTGGTTCGAGTAATGAAAGAGTCTATATATAAGAATCACATTTGGTTGTATGTTAGTAGGTAAATTAGTAGTTGGGTGATTTTGATAATTTTTAAAAGTTGAGGGCATAAAATCATATTTAAAAAAAAAATTCAAAAGTCTAAAGAAAAATTCAAAAAGACATGGCCAAACACATCGCCAACTCCAATTTCAACTCCAACTTCAAATTATTTTTAGGTTTCATGGCCAAATGGCTACTTGAGAAAATTGAAGGAAAGATGTCTTTTAAGTCTTGAATGAAGGATTGGTGACATTGACCAACTTAAAGGGTCAAACATCATTAGGAAACTTGATTAAGTTAATTGTGGACTTGATTAATATTTCAAAACTTTCTAATCTTTTCAAAAATATAAATCAACCCAACCCATACCCCTTTTCAATCCAAATCAACCACACCCTCCTCTCTCTCGACAGCTTCTCTCAACTCTCTCCCAACCAATAGTTCTGCAAAATTTCTCCCTTCAATCCCCGGAGACTTCTACCTCCAGTGATAAATAGTTGGGCTTCGAGTTTCCCTCTTCAATTCAAATCAGTCTGTCTCTCATCCCACTCTCGACAGCTTCTTTCAACTCTCTCCCAATCAACTGTTCTGCAAATTTCTCATTTCAATCCTCGACGACTTCAACATTCGACTACAAATAGTTGGGCTTCGAGTTTCTTTTCGACTTCAACCTTCAATCAATTTGACAGCCTTGCTCTCCGGCTACAACAGCTTCGAATTCTTTATCGTTCCTTTTCTTCTTTTACTGGTAAAAATTTATGGCCTTTTTAGTTTTGAAGAAAATGAGGAACTTGAGCCAACTTCTCTTATAATATTGGTTAAAAATTTCAATATTTGTTGCATTAATTTAAAATACGGTCTGAATAAAACCCTAATTTCTGGTATTTCTTCTCTTCTCTTTTCAAAGTGAATTATGATATTTTGTTGTTTGTTGCATTTTTTTGAAGTTTGATTTTTATAGTTTGTATTTATAAAAATAAAATAAGAATTTGGGTTGATTTGTTCTATTCTTGTTCTTGGTAAAAATGGTGAAATTGCTATTTTTTTGTTGAATAAAATTGTGCTACTATTTTTTGTTTGCTCCAATAGATTACTCATCTGGTGCAACATATTAACCATCTGATGCAATAGATCAACCATCTGATGCACCAGAGGAACTATCAGATTAAAATTCTAATGCAACAGATTAATCATATGATGCGACAGATTAACTATCTGATGCAACAGATTAATCATATGTTCCAACAGATTAAGCATCGGATAAGAAATTTGATGCAACTAACTAACCATCCGATGCAATAGAAGAACCATCAGATTAATGATCCGATGCAATAGATGAACCTCCTGTTGGATAAAATCCTATCAACTCTTCCAACAGGAAATGTCCAAGACTTAATTTTTCCAACTGATCATTCATCTGTCGCGATAAATGACCCTATGTTGGAAGAAATCTAAATACTATTGACCATTGATAACTGTTTGAACAGATCACTCATGTGTTGCAACAGATGTGTGACCTTTTACACAGACCATTCATCTTTCTCAACAGATGAGTGATATATTTTGTATTATCATAACAGATTACTCAGTTGTTGCTGCAGATTAGTTAACTGCTCTGACAGATCACTCATATGTTGCAATAAATATGTGATCTATTGTATAAACCATTTATCTTTCTCAAGATATGAGTGATATATTTTGTACTATCGTAACAGATTACTCAGCTGTTGCTACAGGTTATTAAATTGTTTAAACAGATCACTCATATGTTGCAACATATGATGTCACAATAGATGTGTGATCTATTACACAGACTATTCATCTTTCTCAACAGATGAGTGATATATTTTGTATTGTCACAACAGATTACTCAGCCATTGCTAAATATTATTTAACTGTTCCAACAGATCACTCACATGTTGTAATAGATGATGTTACAATAGATATGTGATCTACTGCATAGACCATTTATTTTTCTCAACAGATGAGTGATTTGTTTTATATTATCGTAACAGATTACTCATCCGTTGCAATAGGTTATTTAACTATCCCAATGGATCAGTTATATGTCACAACAATGTGTGATTTATTACACAGACCATTCATCTATCTTAAAAGATGAGTGATATATTTTGTATTGTTGCAACAAATTACTCATTCGCTGCAACAGGTTGGTTATATGCTGCAACAGATATACTACCTAGTGCAACAGATTGGTGATCTGTTGTAATTGTTATTTTACTATTTTGC
>NW_025836393.1:0-1179 GCF_002878395.1 Capsicum annuum | reverse complement strand
ATTCAATTCGCGAGTTCGGAGTCGAGGCTTTGTCGTTCGAGGTATTCCCGTCGAAGGTCCAATCAAAATTTTGACGGATTGAAATAAAAATTGAGGTACAATTCTATTCACTCTCTTTTATTTCATTGTTTTGTCATATTTGATGCATTGAATTGAATGTTTGATGTTGATTTCTCCGTTGGTAATGGATAGTTGCTTGTGTTGATGCGTTGTTCATTTACTTGGATTATGTGATGAAACGGTACCTCGTTTGAGAATTATAATGGATTGTTTTGGGGCAGGAATTGCAAAAATTGATAAAAAGTGAATATTGTCGTATTTTCATTCATTGTTGATGTTTAATGTGGTAGTATCATGCTTTAAGTCGAAACAGGTAGGCAAACGATAAGGGGTAGGCGAATTATTAGGAATTGTGGAATATTGAATGCTTGAAACATGTGTTGAATGGCTTGGTTTTATTGCTTTTTGGATCAAATGTATCATTTGGACGGGGAATGCCCCGAGGTATTTGTGTTTATTTGCCGGGGAATGCACCAAAATATTTTTGTACCCAGAGGACGTTCGTGATGGAGGCCCGAGGCGTCGGGTAGAGCTTCAGTCTAAAATTAGTTTAGAATAGGATTTACATTTTTGTATTTTTGTGTCTTTTGGACTGTATAATTTGGACTGGACATTATTTTGGTTTTGAATTTTATTAGATTTGTTTTGTTTTGTTTGTTTTGTGTGTTTATGTGGTTTGTACATTTTATAGTGTCCAATTAGCCGATACATTTCACCGAGCGATCGTGGTGGAACCACAGGATCGAGGGGTGCCTAACACCTTTCCCTCGGTCAACAAAATTCCTTAGCAGCAATCTCTGTTCACAAACCAGTCTTAAAAAGTCAAAACCATTTTGAAAAGGATTTCCAAAGGTGATTTGGCACACCAAATTATGCCAAGTGGCAACTCTGAGTTTTGAATATAAAAAGCCCTTTTTGAAACAAATCTCCATTTTGTTACTTAATAATGAAAACCCTTTCAAACTTAAAATCAAATCTTTTTGGTTAAAAAAGAGGTGTGACACCCGTTTAACCTTATAACCTTATATAAGTAAACAACCTTATAACCTTAATCTCTACCAAATATCTCATATCGTAGAATGTAGATCATTGTAAAGTATCAATGCATGGAACAACATC
>NW_025836392.1:0-1048 GCF_002878395.1 Capsicum annuum | reverse complement strand
TGTGGTAGTATCATGCTTTAAGTTGAAACGGGTAGGCAAACGATAAGGAGTAGGCAAATTTTTAGGAATTATGGAATATTGAATGCTTGAAACATGTGTTGAATGGCTTGGTTTTATTGCTTTTTGGATCAAATGTATCATTTGGCCGGGGAATACCTCAAGGTATTTGTGTTTATGCGCCGGGGAATGCACCAAAATATTTTTACCCGAAGGACATTCATGACGGAGGCCCGAGGCATCGGGTAGAGCATCAATCTAAAATTAGTTTAGAATAGGATTTACATTTTTGCATTTTTCTATTTTTTGGATTGTATAATTTGGACTGGACATTATTTTGGTTTGAATTTTATTTGATTTGTTTTGTTTTTTTATGTGTTTATGTGGTTTGTACATTTTATAGTGTCCAAATTAGCTGATACATTTCACCGAGCGACCGTGGTCGAACCGCCAGATCAAGGGGTGCCTAACACCTTTCCTTCGGTCAACAGAATTCCTTAGCCTGAATCTCTGTTCGTAAACCAGTCTTAAAGAGTCAAAACCGTTTTGAAAAGGATTTCCAGAGGTGACTTGGCACACCGAATTATGACAAGTGGTGACTCTGAGTTTTGAATATAAAAAGTCCTTTTCAAAACAAATCTCAATTTTGTCACTTAATAATGAAAACTCTTTCAAACTTAAAATCGAATCTTTTTGGTTAAAAAAGGGGTGTGACACCCGTTTAATCTTATAACCTTATATTAGTAAACAACCTTATAAACTTATAAACTTAATCTCTACCAAATATCTCATATCGTAGAATGTAGATCATTGTAAAGTACCAATGCATGGAACAATATCAACATGAGCTATTAGGCCTTTGTCAAGTTTGCCAACAGTTTTAGTTGTTCATTTTACTATTTGTTTTTTACATTTGTGCTGTAGAATATTTTCTGTCTGCTATTCACAATGATCCTACATCTATTAATTTCAAGTCATCTTCAACTTTCCATCGTGTATTGAGTTCTCTAATAATCACTAAACAGATATGATTTTGATTTGATAGAAGAAA
>NW_025836391.1:0-1439 GCF_002878395.1 Capsicum annuum | reverse complement strand
AGTGACATATTCAAATATCTGGAATGCAAATCAAATAAGTTTAATACTTATCAAGATGCATCCTTTCATGTCACTTAATAAATATTTCTACGTTAGCATGCTTAAATTAACGTAGAATTAAGATCCTCATAATCTTTCACAATATTGCGTCAATATTATGTCAAAGATATTGATGATATATCATTTAGTATCGATTCACAATGCGACATAATATTTTGAAATCTCATCACTTCATTATTTTCAGGTACATGAACCTCTCATAAGGTTTCATGAAGTGTTATGTCGTAAGCTCTTCAAGAGCTCATTGCCTTCTTATTATGATTATTTTCTCCTTATTTTTCAAGGACTATTTCATTTGGAACTGATTAGTCTACTACGCTTCACGCATGCATAGACTTTGTCCTTTAGGAACACAAAATAAGAGCACTTGCACTTAATATGAGATGTTTTCGGTATTTGACTTGAATTATCTTTTGGATGAGGATCTGGTGATAATTCCTAACATATTTCATAGCGCTTATAATCTTCCCCTTATGTTAGGAAAACTAACATACATCTTCTACTTCTTTGAGGAATCCATCTTTGTGCATTATGGTATATTCATTAATCGTATACCGCACATCAAAATTATTAGATGGAATAATTAGTTCCCGACCTTGAACCAATTGAGAGGGAAGAAATAATCATAATTTATTGGTCTAATGCATACAAATGCTATTGCAATATATCATATTTTAGACCAATACATGAAGTTTTGTTCTCATTAATAATGATTTAGCTATTTATCGAAGGCATTCAATGCCAAACCATCATCATCAAGATAACTTTCTTGATTGCACAATCTGAAAATTATATTCTTCACTCAATTTTATTGAGCAAGCAACTTTATGAATGTCAAATTGCAGGTTGACAATGAATGTACATGTGATCATCTTATTGATGCATCTTTTCAACATATCACATGATAGATGAACGGGACCTTATTCACCTTTTATTTTTCAGATTTTGAGGGATCCAATCCCAAATTAGTTGGTCCAACCAACTTATCATGAGAACAAGCAACATTAAAGTTCATGAAGAATTTTCTAATTCTTTAATATATGTTCAATACTCAGTATGCACATCTTCGGGATATCACAATCGTTCATGTCAACTTGTGAACTTTTAATCTAGTAAACTCCAAGTTTACCATGATATGTGTTTTTGCTTTAGTAAATTTTAGATTTACTAATATATGAATAAATTTCAAATTTACTACTTTAGAAGTAGATTTCAAAATTATTCAACCTCTTTCGGAGGTGAGTTGTGATACAATCACAATCAAGTGCACGTTTGTATTAATAAGTTTCTCATTCCCCAGGAATGAAATATAATCGTGCGTTAAGCCTATCAAATTGTGATAGCTTATAACCTCTTTCAAGATTTTGCTACTTCAGAAG
>NW_025836390.1:0-1551 GCF_002878395.1 Capsicum annuum | reverse complement strand
TTATGTTAAATAAATATATAAGATTAATAATAATTTTATTGTTATAAAATTAATTAGATCAAATTGAGATAGAAATCAGTTAATATTGACTTCTACTTTAGCCATAAATATATTTTAAAATTTACAAAAATAAATTTAAAGAACTTGAGTCTATATTTTATAAAAATATATATAGTCATTTATTTAATAAAAATACATATAATTAATTGATTGATTTTGTGCAATCTACTATGATCTTATGAATTCAAATTAAATAATTTTTAAATGGTAAGTCTGGATTATAAAAATAAAGGAGATTATTGTATGACTTTAGCATTTCTTATGTATTAAAAAAAAATTTATAGACAAAAAAATGTCATGCCTCAAAACAATTAAATTTGAATTATTTTAGTAAAACAATAAAATATTGAATTTAAGAAAATTTGTAATTGAGAAAAAAATAATGGTTACCTTATTTGAGTTTTTAGCAAATTATAAAGATAATTAAATAATCAATTAACTATAATCAAATTATAAATTTATAAGAAATTTTTGAGAAATAAATCTGCAATTAGGAAAAAAATAATCGTTACCTTTTAAAAATTCCTCCCAAAATTATAAAGGTAATTAATATCAATTTGATATAATCAAACTATAAGGATATGAGAAATTTATGGGATTAAATTTTTGAAATTATAAAGGTAACTAATATCAATTGTTTCCATATTTGAGTCCTTTATGTAATTGTAGATTAATTAAATATTATCAAGCTATAAAATTAGGACAAATTTATGGTTAACAAATATATAGTATTAATAATAATTGTATTTTTATCAAACTAATTAGATTAAATTGCGGTAAAAATCAGTTAATACTGACAATTATTTTAATAAAGAATATATTGACAATTAGATTAAACTAATATTGTTGTAATATATTTTGAAATTTACTACAATAAATTTAAGGAACTTTAGTCTATATATTATGATCATAAAATTTAATCTAATTAAGTGAAATTAATTAGTTGATTTTGTAGTCTTATTACAATTATATCGTATTTTATTTATTTAATGGAAATATATATCATTTATTAACTGATTTTGTACAATCTACTATGATCTTATTAATTCAATGAAATAATTTTTAAATGGTAAGTTTAGACTACAAAAAGAAAGGAGATTATTGTATGACTTTAGTATTTCTTATGTATTAAAAAAAGATCTAGAGATAAAACAAATACAATATTACAATATTTTTGGGTTATTTAATTAATTTATCACGTTTCAAAGTATTGTTTATATCAATTTAGTGATGTTTCTATGGAAAAGTTAAATTTTAAAAAAATAAATATCTTAAATTTCATAATTTAAGTTAATTTGTGTGCTAATTTGAAAAAGTTAATTTATAGTTTACATTTTATTTCTATTATATGGAAAATTTGACCTCATATGGCTATTTATAGCCATTGAATAACACAAAATATTTGTTACACTTTTCTTCTCTCTCTCTCTCTCATGGGTATTTTTCAAGTTTTTTATTGTAAGTATGTAAATATTTACTTGCCATATTTCT
>NW_025836389.1:0-3032 GCF_002878395.1 Capsicum annuum | reverse complement strand
GAAGAAATAGCTAAAATGGTAGTTGTGGGTTGTTTGTCTTTTAGTTTCTCTTCTTTTGATGCCTTTATTCATTATATACAAGCAATTTATAATCCTATATTTAACGGTATTCCTAAAAATACTAGTCGGTCTGATATTTTTAGACTTCATTCACAATATTGTTTTTATTTATCAACATTGTTAAAAAATATTCAATGTAGATTGTCCTTAACTTTTGATCTTGGTCGTGCTGTAAATAAAAATTATTATTTAACCGTTACTTGTCACTGGATGGATAGTAATTTTGTGATGTAAAAACGTATTCTTGCTTTTTTATATGATGAAGATCGTAAACATAGTGGAGATTTTATTGCTAATTCTTTTGTTAAAGTTGCCGGATATTATGGTATCGAAAATAAAATTTTATGTATTGTTTTTTATAATGCTTCTAACAGAAACATTGTTATAAAAAAAGTTAAAATTTACGCTATCTCCGCTGTTGCCTGAAATTTTTCATATTAAGTGTGTATGTTATATATATAATTTAATTATAAAAGATGGTCTTGAGTTTTTTGAGCTTTACATTGAAAAAATTCGTCTTGTTGTTGGTTTTATTCAAGATCGAGAATTAGAGAATTTAAAGTTAAATGTCAAAAAAATGGACTTGCACCAATATTGATGCCTGAGGAAATTGATATCAGATGGAATTCTACGTATGATTTTTTAAAAGCTTGTTATAAATATAGAATTTCTATTACACTAGCTTTTAACCAACATTGCAGTTCATTTGCTGATTCTGCTGATTGCATGCTACATGATTCTGATTGGGTTGTGATTAAGGATCTTGTTAAGTTTTTAGAAAAATTTTATGTTGCTACGGTTGAATTTTTCGGTGCTTATTAACCTACTTTTTGTAATATTTTGGCATATATAGCCGATATTTCTGGTTTGCTCAAAGAATATAAAAATAAAGAAGGTTATAAAGAAGTTGTTGGTGCCATGTTTATTAAATTTAAAAAATATTTTTTCCCGATTCCCCTTATTTACTTGGTTGGTGCTATGTTAAATCCATGCATGAAATATAATAATATGTGTCACTTTAGAACTATTATTTATACTAACTTAGAAATAAATATTAACTATATTCTGAACAAGTACAACTTGATTTGTGGATGGCTATGAATGATGCAAAGGATTACATAGAAAAATTATATAATCACTATATTGATTTATTTGATTTAGCCGTACCTACAAATATCACTCTAACTGTCGCTCCTCATCCTCCCGAGGAGTCATCATCTTCTACAAAGTCGGCACATAGTGGTTTTTCTGATTCGTTTTATGATTTAACTTGTTGGAACAGTGTTGATGAGAGAGTTTACACATCAACTTATCGGGAAGAGCTGAAATATTATCTTCGGTCGACGCCAGAGGATCGCAGACGAAGGATCAACACGTTGGATTGGTGGAGGAGTAATGAAACACAATATCCTTTGCTTTCAAGATTAGCTAGAGATATCTTGAATGTTCCAATGTCTAACAAAAAAAAAATGTTCCAATGTCAACCGTTGCATCAGAGAGCGCCTTTAGTCAGGGACAACAACAGCTTGGAGACAACCGACATTCATTAGGAAGCAATGCAGTGAATGTTCTAGTTTGCCTCAGAGATTGGATTAGAGCGGAAAGAAGAAACTAAGGAATGGAACCGGAGCTGAGCGACGAGCTGAAACTTGAAAAAATTATGTCTTCACGGGAGAATTCAGTAGAATCAAGTTCAATGCATGGTTTTGCTCCCGTTGACTTCGACAATTCTATGCAAGTTCCCGTTAATATTAACATGCATGAGTTGGAAAAAATGATGCATAATTTGTAGATTTTTCATTCATGTAAATTATAAATTTTGGATCATTTTGCAATCAATAAAATTTCCCAAATTCATTCACTCCTTAGTCCTTACTTTTTATATTTTTGCATTTAATGATTTAAAATTTTAATATATTATTAATTAACTTCCAAGTATTATTAATTTATTTTATTAAGTAGCATATGTTTTGTATATTTGTGTATATATCTTCTATAGATGTGTATATATTTAATGTATACATGTGTATATGTTTTATAAATTAGTATATAACTATATCTATATATATTGTAATGTATATATATTGTAGTATATTTTATTAGTAGTAGTATATATACATTGAATGGTAAGTATACATGTGTATATATCTTCTATAGATGTGTATATTTAACGTATACATGTGTATATGTTTTATAAATTAGTATATAACTATATCTATATATATTGTAATGTATACATATTGTAGTATATTTAATTTAATGTATTACATATACATAGAATAGAGTTTATATATGTGAATATATCTTCTATAGATGTGTATATATTTAACGTATACATATGTATATGTTTTATAAATTAGTATATAACTATATCTATATATATTGTAATGTATATATATTGTAGTATATTTTATTAGTAGTAATATATATACATTGAATGGTGCGTATACATGTGAATATATCTTCTATAGATGTGTATATTTAACCTATACATGTGTATATATTTTATAAATTAGTATATAACTATATATATATATATATTGTAATGTATATATGTTGTAGTATGTTTAATTTAAAGTATTACATATACATAGAATAGAGTGTATATTTGTGTATATATCTACTATAGATGTGTATATTTAACGTATACATGTGTATATGTTTTATAAATTAGTATATAACTATATATATATATATTGTAATGTATATATAGTGTAGTATATTTTATTATTAGTAGTATATATACATTGAATGGTGCGTATGCATGTGTATATATCTTCTATAGCGTGTATATTTAACGTATACATGTGTATATGTTTTATAAATTAGTATATAACTATATCTATATATATTGTAATGTATATATATTGTAGTATATTTTATTAGTAGTAATATATATACATTGAATGGTGCGTATACATGTGAATATATCTTCTATAGATGTGTATATTTAACCTATACATGTGTATATA
>NW_025836388.1:0-1761 GCF_002878395.1 Capsicum annuum | reverse complement strand
AGGAGTACCTTTGCAAAAATTTAAAAGAAAAATTTTAATTAGGAGACTTTGAATGAATAGATTTTAGTGAGTTTCTGATTTGCTATTTGAATTATCACTAGAGAAACTTCTGCATGTTAACATGCTCTTTTATGCAGATATTAGGCTATACGAGTACATATCCTATTGCCTATCTCAGCTATCATACACTGATAAGAGCATGAGAAAGCTGATAGAGTTGTTTAAAATATATGAACGAATGTGCCTTATCTGAAGATGCTGTGATGGAGGATTTTCAAAATATTATCAATAAGGTAAAATTTGTTGTGGCATCACAAGGCTTTAGGCTTAGACTAGTTTATGGAAGTTACTGGGAATTCATTTCACAGTGTTAAAGCTTTATTTGCCTGTTTGAATGTCTTCAATTGGGGAAGAAGCTTGCTAAACCTGAATTCAAATCATGCATTGATGAGTTTGAGGAAAAGTTGAATAAGTTCCACATCGAGAGGAAGGAACAAGAAATTACTGCCAAAAATGCTCAAAGCCATCAACAGAAAGTGGACAGCATGGAGTGCATCACGGTGGCTCAAAAAGAAGAAGAAGACGAAATTGATGAATCTGAAATTACAGAAGGTAATTTTCTCCTAGTCAATTGACTCTTCATTCAGCTATTACTATTTCATGTTTTATTTACAAGGTTCTCATTTAGAAACTTTTATGACGGAGGGCATCAGAGCTTCATGCTTGTCTTTATGAGTTATATAGTTCATTTATGTTTTAATTCCCGCGAAAGAATTTAAAAACAATGTAGAGGAGGTAGCAGCTGTTACAAGACATCATGTCGTAGTACCATATATCGATAGTTGATCCTTCACTACTATTCTTTTTAAAAATCCATATGATGGGGGTTTTCAGAATTTGGTACACTTAAGATGTAGATACTGATAAGAAGGCTCTCAAGTCATTTGGTGAGAGAGATGGAAACATATAAAGAGGCTAGAAGCAAAATGGATTGAGAAAACTTACAAAGTCAATGTGCAAACATGGTGCAGATTGTTATATCTGCTGCATTTCTGATGATCTATGATGGGAAGGGGCGGGCAACAATGCATTATTTAATTCTCTTGAATGTTCTGTAACTTTATTTTCTTGATTATGTAACAGATTCTGAAGTCACTGATCCATCAACGGAAGCAGAAATAAAATGTTCCCCTTCAGAACCAGCATGTGCTGAGTCGGAATCAAATTCTCATGCTTCCAGTGAGTTAACTGATTCAGCAATTGATGAAAGTGAAATTCAATCCCCTACAAGTCGCACCAAAGGTTTCTTAGAAGCTTTTTTCTCTAACAGGGTCAACAGGAACTAACACTTTTTCATTTGCAGGTGCCACTAGATCAAAAACTAAGAACAGCAGTAAAAACGATCAAAACCTTGGCACTTCCAATTCCATTCAAAGTCCACATGCAATATATCTTGCAGGTGAATGCTTGGAATTTCCTTTTCTAACCTAAGTCTATTAGAAACTTTTGTCTCGACTTCTTAGCTTTTGTCAAGCTGCTGCTGCTGCTCAAGCTGGTGCTTCTGTCATTCAGATTTTTGTTAGTCGCCTGAGGGTAAACTCTTTTGTATTATAAGAAATTTTGTTGTTTGGATTTCTTTAATTCTTTTGACATAACATTTATCATTATTTTCAGGATTGGTTTCGTAATCACACTGGTGACTCTGAAGTTGAACGTGCTTTTAGACGAGGAGAAGACCCCGGGTTAGCACTATTTTTTTTT
>NW_025836387.1:0-2141 GCF_002878395.1 Capsicum annuum | reverse complement strand
TGGAGACGTATAATTTCCTTGCAAAAAATATTAGCAATAGTCTTAGCAATATATGGGTGAGAAAGTGGGATGAAATGAGAATACTTGCTGAGACAATCTACGACAACCAAAATTGTGTCATAACCACCAGATTTGGGAAGTCCTTTAATAAAATCAAGTGAGATATCATCCCATATTCTATCAGGTATAGGCAATGGTTGCAGAAGTCCAGCAGGGGCCAAAGCTTGGTATTTCGCCTGTTGACAAACCATACAGTTCTACACAAAGAGTTTAACATCCTGCTTCATCCTTGGCCAGAAAAAGTTAGAGAAAAGGCGTTTCAAGGTTTTAAAATGTCCTCCATGTCCAGCGAAAGGTGTATCATGTGATTCTGAGATAAGCTTTTGTCGGATAGAAGAATGATCTGGAATAACCGATCTTTCCTTGAAATAAAGTTTCTGATCCACCAGGTGAAAATCTGGCTGCAAGAAAGGGTCTTGGTAGATTGCTTGAATAATCTCACGGGTATATGTATCTTCTTGGAGAGAATCTTGCCAGTTGGAAAAATCCAATGGTACAGGAATAACAAGAGCCAAAAATGCAGCATTCAATGGCCTCCTTGAAAGAGAATCAGCCCCCAACTTGTCTTTCCCTGCTCTATAGATTGTGGCTGACACAACAAACAGTGATTACAACAGTGAAAGATAATAATTGATGCCAAAATTTGTCTAAACTTTTGCTTACTCTTGGAAAAATACAAGGGAATGAAGAGAGCCGCCCAGAAAAAATCAGTGGTGATCCTAAATAAACACACAAGTGTAGGGAGAGAGTTGCCCTGAAAAATTCTCATACTAAGTTCGAACTAAGTGTATTCAACAACTACCTACTTTTACATGTTTAGGAATGATTTTTCCTCTCATAGATGTAGTTGTAAGTATCAAGAAGATGTAAATGAAAGTAATAGCTATAAAAGAGATCGTATTACATGTCTAGGGAAGATGCCGTCTTATCCATAGCACAACAAAAACTGCATAATTAACTCTGCAAAACCGATGATACAACTTCCTCTACCAGATAGGACATCAGAACTCTTTGCTATGAACTCAAGCAAAATTCAGTTAAGCATGATTATGCATATTTTCTGTTTTTGTCTAGTTGAAAATTAAACCTAGACGTCATGATGCTCAACCAACTTCATTGACCACTAGGCCAAGTACATTCTCTAACAACTCCCTAGTCTCCAAAGTGGGATTGTATATTAACTCCATCTCCGCCGAAGAAGGTTCAGGCGTGCTTCGACTTAGCCCCTATGATCCGCTAATTCATCTCTTTTTCTGGTATTCCACAAAGGAGGTGGATCGGGTCAGCGAAAGAAGTGGCGAGGGCAGAAGAAAGGGTTTTCAATTAAAGATTCCCGCTCCTGAAAATGGGTATTAAACAAAAACCTGTGGGTTTTCAATTAAAGATTCCCGCTCCTGAAAATGGGTACTAAACAAAGACCTGTGTCAGCTTAGTGACGCAAATAGACAGGAAAGAGGCCGGGAGCTGAGCTACCTCTACGAATATGGGAAAGTACAATTCGCTTTGACTCTTCCCTACGAGCTTTAGTAGTTTGAACCTGATCTCTAAAATCAAAAACAAACAGAGAGGAAGCCAGAAATAAAATAAGTACAGTGAGAAATTTCCGCCGATTACTAGACTGACTAAGACAACATACTGCTCAAACATTGAACTAGTATTGGTGGGGTGCGCCAGGCCAAAGCAATAGTGCAACACTTGGGCGACACTTGAAGTCCCAGGCAGCAAGCTACCTTGATGAGTCTTCACCCTCAAAAAATAGAGTTAATATCGTGTGGACCAGTGGCCCACATATCAGATATTAAACTGATAAGAACAGATACTACACTTGATCTTAGCCAAAAGGCCGAGAAAGGTATGCTTTTGCTTGGCAATGGGCCTTCGTTTTTATATCAACTCTCTATTGTCTACTTCAAATCTTCCTTTGATGTGGGACTCGTAAACATAACAAAAGAAGCAAAGGCAAAAATATAGTCCTACCAAATAGTCTTTAATTCAATAAATATTTTGTACAGCAATTCATTTTTCTATATTTATTTTTGCTTTTTGATACTCTAGAAAAGGTTAAAGTCTATTGATTTTGC
>NW_025836386.1:0-1824 GCF_002878395.1 Capsicum annuum | reverse complement strand
GGTGGGCCTCTTTATATTTTATTAAATATAGGCCCTTAGATGGGCTCACAAGGGCCTCACACATGGCCAAGAATGTGAACAAGGCTTGGAGTAGTTGCAACTCACGTGCTTGGCTTCGTGTGAAAGGTCTCGGGCTAGGAATTCCCATATCATCCTCTCCATCTTGAAGGGAATTTGTCTTTAAATTTGGATCATTGCCATCCTCCATCGTTTCCACCCGAGAGAGATCACACACGTTGAAAGTGTTGTGCACTAAATATTTCGGGGGTAGATCAATCTTGTAGGCATTGTCGTTGATCCTTTCTAATACTTGGAACGGGCTATCACCCCATGGCATCAACTTAGAATTCCTTTGAGACGTGAATCTATACTTTCTTAGGTGCACCCACACCCAATCTCCTGGTTCAAGAATGAGCTTTCTTCTTCCTTTGTTGGCTTGCCTCGCAACTTCTTGGTTTTTCTTCTCCAACCGCAACCTCACCTTCTCATGTAGCTTTTTCATGGCCTCGTCCCATTTTCTTCCATCTAATCTTATCACAAGATCACTTGGCAAAAGGGGTTAAATCCAAAGGGGTGAAGGGGTTGATGCCGTATACACACTCAAAGGGTGTCATCCCCGTGCTCGAGTGTATAACACAATTATAAGCAAACTCAATCAATGGTAAGTGCTCCTCCCAAGAAGTCATTTTTCCTTTAATCATAGACCGTAGCATAGACCCTAAGGTCCTATTTACTACTTTCGTTTGGCCATCGGTTTGTGGGTGGCATGAAGTCGAAAACAACAACTTAGTACCGAGTCTACCCCACATGGACTACCAAAAGTGGCTTAGCAATTTAGAATCCCTATCACTCACTATGGTCCTCAAAACACCATGAAGTTTTACAACATTATCAACAAACAAAGAGGCTACGCTAGGCACATCATCACATTTAGAACAAGGAATAAAGTGAGTCATCTTGGAAAACCGATCCACCACGACAAAAATACTATCCCGTCCCCTTCTAGTCCTCAGAAATCCCAACACAAAGTCCATTGATATGTCAATCCAAAGACGCAAAGGGGTGGACAATGGTGTGTACAACCCGTGGGGTTAGAGCCGTGACTTGGCTCCTTTGCACTCAACACATTGGCCACAAATCCAGGCCACATCCTTGTGCATTCTAGGCTAATAAAATTGTTCTTACAAAATTTTGAGGGTCTTATCGACCCCAAAATGACCCATTAGACCGCCATTGTGTGCTTCCCTCACAAATAATTTTCTCCATGAACTTGAAGGAGCACACAATCTTCTACCTTTAAACAAATATCCATCAAATTTGGTATAGGGATGGGAACCCCTATCCGTAACCCACCTATCCCTTTCCAACTCTTTATTTTCCCTATAGATAGAAGTGAATTAAGGGTCCTCGGGATATAAAGACTTGAGGCTTTCAAACCCCATCAACTTAGACGACAAAGTAGACACAAGCACATGTTTTTGGGACAAAGCATCGGCAACCACATTGTCTTTACTTTTCTTGTATTGAATAACATAAGGAAAAGTTTCAAGAAATTCAATCCATTTGGCATGCCGCCAGTTAAGCTTGTCTTGTGCCCGTAGATGTTTCAAGGATTCATGATCCGTTCGAATCACGAATTCTTTAGGCCACAAATAATGTTGCCAAGTGACCAAGGCTCTAATCAAGGCATACAACTCTAAATCGTACGTAGAGTAGTTTAGAGTTGCTCTTTTGAACTTTTTGCTAAAGTAGGAAATAGGCTTCAATTCTTGCATTAAAACCGCGCCTATGCCGACTTTGCTTGCATCACATTCGACCTCAAAA
>NW_025836385.1:0-2707 GCF_002878395.1 Capsicum annuum | reverse complement strand
TGTTGCTACCCTTGTGGTCTTAGCCGTGAGATTGTTGACCTTGTTTTGGTGGACTTGTTTTTTTTTCTTGGGAGATTGTTGCTAGTTGTTCTTGTTATGGTTGTTGTGTTCTTGAAGTTCTTCACCATATTCATCACCTTGTTAATATTAAAGCAAACTTAAATCTTAAAAAGGTGAAAGACAAGGTGTAGTATTTTTTGAATCTTGAAAGACCCCAACCACCAAAAAGACTTTACATCACATCTCAACCTTTTGCATAAAACAAGGGTCCATGTTTTAAGGAGAAGTACAAGTCTAGTCAAAGACTTTTAAGTCTTGAAATTTGAATTGAAAAAGGAGCTCCAAAGACTAGTTTGTATTTCCCTCCATTGAACAATTTCCACCAAAGTCCAAATTGTGAAATTAAAATTGTTAGAAACCGCAACCAATACGTGACTGCCACATCATCATTTTTTTACTGTTCTTGTAACAGTTTTGTCTTAAATTTGAGATTTTCTTAGTTTCTTTTTATTGTTTTGTAGTTTTGTTTGATTGGTCCGAACGATAATTGACAAGCTAGTAAAATCTTACTAGATTGTAAATTAGTTTTGTGTCCGTTTGTTTGTGTTAACGTTCTTTGTGTGCTTTTCTCTTTTGTGATTTCATTGTATCTTATTGGTTCAAGTCCATAAACAAATTTTCCTCGAGTAAACTCAAACGAAAATCTATTCCGGGCAAAAGTAGACTCGACACTCAACCACTCACGAAGTACAAGCCAACTTTCAACACTTGTGAAACCAAGTGTGAGGTAAAACCAAGAGTGAGAGTGTGGTGAGGCATTTTTTATCTAACAAGTTTGTTTGTTTTCTTTGTTTGTTGTGTCTTTTTGTTAGGTACAATGGCTGCCCATAATTTCAATGCCACATGTGATCGTATCAATGACAATATTAAAGATATGAAATGACACATTGAAATTATACGCCAATTGCTACCCAAACTTTACCCGCAAAATCCAATTGTCCAAGCACCTTGCGTTGAGAGCTTTCTGGAGGAAGTTGCTGCCCAACTTGTGAGTAAAACTTGCCCACCACTTAAGGATATATGTGATGTGATTAATGAATCTCAAGTGAGTGAAGGATTTCAAGTTGTTGGCCAAAGAAAATGGAGTGAACCTATGAGCCTATGTTGTTGTAAAGCTTCTAATGTTTGTTTGGCTCATAAGGTTAATCACGTGCTTGACATATCTTTGAAACTTGATAATGATTCCTTAGAGATTGAAAGTTCCAAATCTGTCCGCGGGTTTGATCATTCACTCTTTAGGCACAATGTCTTATTTGAAGATAGTTCATTTACTTTTAATGTACCTAGTGGTGAAAGTGATGTTGACAGCATGGATTGTCTTGGAAGCTGTAGCCTATATGCTAATCCACTATGGTTTGACAACATTCCTCCTCAAGATGAAAATCTTTTCTTGGAAGATGAGAGTACTCTTATGGGCAAGGAATGTGTAGTCTCGGAAATGAGTACTCTTGGTAGTACTCTTGGTGTGCATGATGATTAATTTACTCTTAAATGTAGTTCACTACTTGAGCATGTGAATAGTGTGCTAAAAAATTCTCAAGTTAGTGATGATTTCTATAGAATTGATCTTGATAATGCACATGACTCTTTGAACAACTTGTGTGGTAAAGGCATTGAAATTAGTTTTGGTCATAGAGACTATGTGTATGAAAATGTTTTTGTGTGTAAATGTGGGAGTGACATTCTAGGGGAAGAAAGGGATAGCATCGGCTTAGGTCCTTGGCTAATTTTTCCATTTGATCTCGGCACCCTCTTGGAATGTGGAAATCTCTACACTCCCCACTTAATGCTTGGTCAAGACAACAAGCAATGTTTAGTTGTGGGTGATAATAAAGGAAGACAAGGTTCTTCCTTATCTCTTTTTGTTGATGGTGACCACTTTCTTTGTGCCATTTGTACTAAGTTTTTTAAGTCCAAAACAAAGGATCCATGGATGTACTTCAAGTTTGTTCCACATTGGCATGATGATGTTATTTGTTAGATTGATTTTTGTTGCACTAACCCTAATCCTCATGCCATGAAGATGTGTGCTTGTTTGTCTTCTCTTTTGATTTTGCAAGGTACGAGATTCGGGGTCGAATCCTTTTCAAGAAGGAGAGGATGATACGAGTGCGATCATGTAGATGGACTCTTGTGGGTGTGTATTGAAGTCGTTCAAGTGTGTGTGCAACAGAAGCGTAATTAAGGGCCCAAATACACACCAAAAACAGCCCACTACAAATACTAAAGGGGAAACCCATTCTTGAAGGACCATTTTGGATATTTTACATTCTATCTTTTAATACACTATAAATAGAACCTCTTAGGGTTTTAGTCTTATTTTTTTTATGAATATGAATATTGTATAACATAGAAAGACAAAGCCCTCTTTCCTTGAGGCAAATCTGAGACTTGGAACTAGGTAACAACAAGAGAGTGGAATCACTTTTGTTGTTTGTTTGCTTGGAAACTTAGGTCTTGAGGTTCATGAGTCCCTCTTGGTCCGAGTAAGAATTTGATGTTGCTATTCATTTTTCTTAGGGTCCTTTCTCATTGTTAGGGTTCCTGGATTTGTGTATATTGTATGTCAAGTTGCTATCCTTTTTGTATCTTGTTATTGTGGAATCCAAATCTGGTTGTTTTGTTGTCATCTTGTTCATCACGTTTT
>NW_025836384.1:0-1420 GCF_002878395.1 Capsicum annuum | reverse complement strand
TCAAAGAAAACCTACAGAAAAAAATACAGCAAATTGATGAAAATTAAATATTTTACAAAGATTTTTGATAGAAAAACTATAGAACATAACCCTATGAAAATTAATTATTTTGGTTCTCCTTTTTAATATTATGTAATTAATTAATAGTTAATTACTTTGGCTTTATATCTTTATAATCACGCTTTACTTTGTATTAAGATTTTATTAGTCAATGCAATTCCTTTGTTTTTGTTATTTATAGTACTATGCATGATCATGTAAGCAAATACAGGATTATATAACTTAAACAATCTAATTTAAATAATCCTATCAATTATTTAGGAACGTAGAACTTAATGATTTTCACATCCCATTCTATAACACGTATAAGGATCAGTCAAGAAACATACCAGAATCCATAGCTTTTCTTGACCGAGATTTAGCGGAAGCACATAACAAAAATATTATTTATCTCTCTTGGCCTTACTTTACAGAATAAAATACGATGGAGCTTATTTTTCTTTTGGCAGAGAGATGACCCCTTTTATAATAGGGAATAGTCAGTTATGTTTTCACGTACCATCAACGTGAATAGTGTATACAATAATTATCCACCAACAGTCAGTAATTATCCTATTAGGACTCAATAATTATCCTACTAACAGATTAGTCAGTAGTTTAATCCTACTAGATAACTTCCCCATATAGGTTTAGGATTTAACTTATTCAATAATTATTAAACCCACAAATAAATTAATTATGTGGGCCATAAAAATTTACATTCTCCCACTTGGCACACACAATGTTAATTTAGTGGTTTAATATGTACGTCAATCATGTGCATAATTAACGCCAAATCCAACATCATTTGTCATCGTTAAATAAATCAACTAAAATGAGTCATGGCGGTTGTACGTCACTTTACTTGACATAGTTCCTTCCATGTACTACAATATTAGTCTATTACATAATATAACCTTTCAAATACATAATGGATCTAACGATAATACTTAGAATACTTTATCTAAGTCAGAACCTGTCATCATTATTCACAATATTACGTATACAAGAGAAAACAGGTAACAACAGAAACATATATAATTTGAGCTCAAAGTGTCAATTACATAAACATAATAAAGTCTTTACATATAATCATTCATTGCTATCAATAAAACTCATCCTTTCAACATGTTCAATAAATGTTTTGGGCGGTAATCCTTTCGTCAAAGGATCAACAATCATAAGCTTAGTGCTAAGATGTTCAATTGACACTTTATGTTTCTGGACTTCTTTTTTAACTGAAAAGTATTTCAATTTCATATGCTTAGCACCTTTCGAATACTTATCGTTCTTAGAGAAGAAAACTGCGGCAGTATTATCACAATAAATTTTCAGCGGCCTGGCTATATTATCGACTATTTTAAGTCCTGAAATAAAATTT
>NW_025836383.1:0-1032 GCF_002878395.1 Capsicum annuum | reverse complement strand
AAAGATAAATATAGTGCACTATCCAATAATTTTTATTAATATCATATTTTGCATTTGCAAATATAGCATCCCGTATTTAATTAATATACTATTTCGGTGATTTATCGATGATTACTTTTAGATAGGATAAAATTATATTAATTTTTACAATAATAACATAATTAATCGCTCTTAATCAATCATTATGAGTCATCAAGGTATTAAAAAAATAAATAATATTTAATGAAAAATAAAATAGACATAAAGTCTGAAATTAACTCTTAATGTTTTAAATCAAATTTTCGTCTTTCGAACGATGGTTTTACTATATCACTCCTTATTATAAGTCATTTATGTATTAGAAAAATAAGAATAACAAAATGATATGTCAACATAAAATATTTGATTGACTATCAAAATTATATTAGAGCCACATAAATTGGGACGGGACAAAAGAAGATATAAAGCAATATATATTATATATTTCACAAAAATTACATGAAACATACTAGAAATCACAATAATTAACTACTTCAAAAATTTAGAAGATATAAAATATTTGGTCGACTCTTGAAATTATATTAGTGTCACTGAAATTAGAATAGAAAAAAGTATTATAAATCAAAATAATTAAAGGCTTAAATTATTTTTATAATATAATTGATTATCAATGCCACAATAATTTGGAAAAGAAAAGTAACGTATATTAATTTGAAAATTACATAAAAAATATTATAAACTAAAATAGTTAACAACCTAAATTATCTAAATACGTATAAAAATATTATATGTTGAACTCATGCTAGATTCCGGATGAATCCTAGAAAACAAATGCAATCCTTTTATTAAAAAAATTTATTTAAATATATCAAGATTGAAAAGATAAATAAATATCTTAATGTTGGGTCCGTGCTGACACGGGGCATGCTCCTCTAGTATGTACAATAAATGCTCCATTAATTGTGGCTTAATTTTCCTCTACATCTTTTTCTTTGATGAGCAAAAAAATTTTTAATTCATTAAAATTTTCATTTATGTATAGTTTTATTGATT
>NW_025836382.1:0-1830 GCF_002878395.1 Capsicum annuum | reverse complement strand
ATTACTATAAAAGTTAATATAATTTTATCATATCCCATAGTAATCATTGATAATTCTCCAAAATAGTATATTAATTAAATACGGGATGCTATTTTTGCATATGCAAAATATTATATTATTAAATATTATTGGATAGTGCATTATATTTATCATTCATAATAATAAAATTTTACTATATATTTTTTATATTTCTTTTTAACTTGATACATATTGACCCAACGCAAATTTTAAGAAAATATTCATTAGAAATTTATTTTATTAAATTATATTTAT
Source organism: Capsicum annuum (assembly GCF_002878395.1). Classification (NCBI taxonomy): domain Eukaryota; kingdom Viridiplantae; phylum Streptophyta; class Magnoliopsida; order Solanales; family Solanaceae; genus Capsicum; species Capsicum annuum. Next base: position 1,557 of record NW_025836382.1, on the reverse strand, counting down.
TAATTTTGGACTTTAAAAATTTAAAGTTAATTTTAAATATTATTATTTCTATATAAGAAAAAATTAATTTTAAAATTTAAATTTACTAAAATAAATAAATAAAAATATTAATTTTCCATATAAAAATCAATTAAAATAATAAAATTGATTTACTTTAAATATTTAGTTGCAATTAATTAAGATAATTTTTTATTTTTTCATGATTTATGGTACACCGATAAAATTTTGAGAGTTGAATAGAACTTTTATCTATTTTTTAAAAAGTATTTTAACTTGTTAATTATTGTGATTTATACTAATTTTTACATAATTATCAAATAATATATTTACTCCTTGTGTCCCAATATATGTAGCTCCGATACAATTTTGAGAGTCAACTAAATTTTTTATATATCTTTTAAATATTTTAAGTTGTTAATTATTATGATTTGTAGTACTTTTTCTTTTATCTCAATTTATGTGGCATTGCTAAAATAATGAGAGTCAATAAAATTTCTATATGTCTTTTAAATATTTTAATTTATTTATTATTGTGATTCGTGGTAACAAATTAGTTTTGAATATGATAGCCAATTAAATAAATAAAAAAATTACTTTCAATACGTAGTCATAGTTAATTAATATAAATTAATAGAATATATTAAATATTTAAACCATTATGATGAAACAATAGAATTATTATATAGTGGGGCATGATATGTAAATAAGTGGGAGTGGAGGAGGTTTTTGGCAATTGCATGATAGGTGGTCGAAACGAGGTTGTCGAAATCACCTCTTCTATATAATAGAAATATATGAACCTGGAGTAATCACAACAACTGATTTCTCTTCAAAAATCTTATAAAGTTCAAGATTCCAAATTTATTAGAATACAAACTCAAAATTTAGCTAAAAGGGGGTGATGGGGAGTTATCAATATTCAAAATTGGCATAATGCATAAACATGTTCTTTAACTTGATACCAAATCAGATCTATGACCTCCAACTTTGGGTGTGCACAAGCAGACACTTAAACTTGTATAAAGTTGAACAAGTAAAGACATACGTCCTATGTGGTATAATATATATAAGACGCCGCGTACGATAGAAATTGTCCACGTTGGATGCCACATAGGACATATGTGTCTACTTGTTCAACTTTATATAAGTTTAAGTGCCTACTTATGCACATGCAAAGTTAGAGGTCATAGATATAATTTGGTGTCAAGTTAAAGGCCATAAGTTTTGTGCCTTCAAAATTTCACAGAAACAAACTCAAAATAAGCTAAAAGGGGTTGTTTGGGAGTTATCAAGATATACACTTTTACAAAAAAACAAAGGCAAAATGCTTTGTTGGACCCCTATACTATGTTAGTTTTGTAAGTTAGACACTTCTACTTACATGTTTGTCATTTGGACACTTGAATTCATAAAAAAGCAACATTTCGCACCCTTTGACCGTTGACCTTGCCTATGTGGCAAGGTCATGGTGACTAGGACAAAGAGAGTGTAACCACTCGCCTAAAGCACAAGTGAGGCTCAATTTTTGGCCAATTTCACATTTAAATAATTAAAAAA
>NW_025836381.1:0-1289 GCF_002878395.1 Capsicum annuum | reverse complement strand
AACCTTATATCCACCGTTAAGTAAACAAACTTATATTAGTAAACAACCTTATAACCTTAACGACCACCGTATAACCTTATAACCTTATATTAGTAAACAACCGTATAACCTTAACGGCCACCACTTAACTTTATAACCTTATATTAGTAAACAACCTTATAACCTTTACGATCACCGTTTAACCTTATAACCAACGTTAAGTAAACAACCTTATAACCTTAACGACCACCGTTTGACTAGTAAATAACCTTATAACCTTAAGGCCACCGTTTAACCTTATAACCTTATATTAGTAAACAGCCTAACAACCTTAACGACCACCGTTTTATCTTATAGCCTTATAACCTTAACGACCACCATTTAACCTTATAACCACCATTAAGTAAACAACCTTATATTAGTAAACAATCTTATAACCTTAACGACACTATTTAACCTTATAACCACCGTTAACAACCTTATATTAGTAAACAACCTTATAACCTTACGACCTTAACGACAACCGTTTAACCTTATAACGTTATATTAGTAAACAACTTTATTACCTTATAACCTTAATCTCTGCCAAATATCTCATATCGTAGAATGTAGATCATTATAAACCACAATAATTAACAAGTTAAAATACTTTTTCAAAAATAGGCAAAAGTTCTATTCAACTCTCAAAATTTTATCGGTGCAGTATAAATTATCACAAAATAAAAAATTATCTAAATTAACTAAAACTAAATGTTTAAAGTAAATCAATTTTATTGTTTTAATTGACTTTTATATAAAAAAAACTTTTTATTTAATTATTTAATTTAGAAAATTTAAATTTTAAATTACTTTTTCCTTATATAGAAATACTAATATTTAAACTTAACTTTAAATATTTAAATTACAAAATTAATAAATTTAATTTTATAAAACAAATTTGTAATGAATATTTTCTAAGAATTTATGTTGGGTCAATATGTATCAAGTTAAAAAGAAATAAAGAAAAATATATATTAAAATTTTATTATTGTGAAAGATAAATATAATGCACTATCCGATAATGTTTAATAATATCACATTTTGCATATGCAAATATTGCATCCCGTATTTAGTTAATATACTATTCCGGTGAATTATCGATGATTACTTTTGGATATGATAAAATTATATTAATTTTTATAGTAATAACATTATTAATCGCTCTTAATCAATTAATATGAGTCATCTATGTATTAAGAAAATAAATAATATTTAATGAAAAATAAAATAGACATAAAATACGAAATTAACTCTTAATGTTTTAAATCAAA
>NW_025836380.1:0-2543 GCF_002878395.1 Capsicum annuum | reverse complement strand
TGATGATCTTTCCTGATTTTATTCCATTCTCTACCATTTCTCCAACTTTAATAACTTCAGCAAATATGCTTTCAATTGTAGAAAGTAAGTGATGGAAATAATCAGGTTCTTGTGCTTGCAAAAAGATATCAATCATTTCAGATTCTCTTATCGATGGTCTGACTCTTGAAGCCTGTTCTCTCCATCTGATGGCATATTCTCGGAAACTTTCAGTTATCTTTTTACTCATGTTAGCAAGCGTAGTGCGATCTGGCACTATCTCAATGTTTGAAATTATTGAACAAAATCCTGAGCCATGTCATCCCATACGTGCCAACAAAAAATGTCTTGGTCAATGAACCATTTAGAAGCTATCCCTGTAAGGCTTTCTCCAAAGTAAGCCATCAATAATTCTTCTTTTCCTCCTGCTCCCCTTAATTTATTGTAAAGCTTTTTCAAATGAGCTACAGGATCGTCGTGACCTTCATATTTGTCAAACTTTGGCATTTTGAACCCCAACGGCAAATGGACGTTTGGAAACATATATAAATCCTTGTATGAAACACTTTTTGGTCTACCTAATCCTTGCATATTTCTCATAGTCTACTCCAAGCTTCTAAATTTTCTAGCCATCTTCTCCTGTTCCTCATTCTTAGCAATCTTTTCAATCACGATAGGAGAATGTGTTGATGAGCATGATAATGTGGTTTTTTGGGATTTAAAAGTCATTTCAGGAGGATATAACATATCATGACTTGGTTTCCCCATATTCTTCGGTACTGTCGACTGAGTACCCGCAATAGTTGGTGATATAGAAGTAAAAAGTGGGTTATTTTTGACAGACAGATTTGGTGGGCGCATGGTAGAAGTACCAGCAACACTAGACATATTAGCAAATAGGCCAAATCCTGGTGGGTAAAATGGATTACTAGTTTGAGATGGGTCAGAATTTGGATCATTTGAAGTCGAAAGTCCAGGGATTGAAGAAGGCGGGGCTTGTCCATTTAACCAAGCTTGGTACATCTCCGTTATCTATTGTTTCAATGACTTTATTTCTTCCATTGATGCTACTTCCTGCGAAATCAATTGGTTTTGCTCTTCTTTACTGTTGACCTTATACCTTCTTTGCGGGTCATTCTTCTTTTACCCTTGTATCAGGTGTTATACGGATGTGATGCCAGTTTAAACCACAAACCAACCACCAATTACTTTATCTTTCTGTGACCAAGTAGCAAGCGGGTGAGTGTTATATATTTAACACATTATAATGCCACGTTATATGTGGTGCTTCTATATGTATTTTCCAACCTATCATGGAAGCTTTGTGTTTCATCCCGGCTTTTCTAGGCATATTTTTTTCAAAAGTTATGATCGAACCCTTTGGAGGGTTGCCTACGTATTATGCCAGGACATGAATCAGATCTTCGTAGTTTGGGAGAAATTAAACAAAATGATTGTTTTGTCTCTTTTCCTTTTTTTTTATTGAAGAAAATAAATAAAGTAAGTGAAGTAAAACATATGTAATATATATAGAAATAAACAGTCAACTTCATTACATTCTATAATATAAATATGACAAAATAACTGACCCAACTCCTAAAATAAAACCTATTAACTGACATCTGAAAACTAAAAGACATAATATCTAAACAAGAAGTTTTAATACTGAAAATGAAAAACTATGACAAAGAAAACAACTATCCATTCAAGGAGAATTCGGCTTAATATGTCCCCCCAAACTCAAATATATGTCCTCCAACGAAGTAGTGAGACGTTGTGCGAAAGCTGGTACTTGTGCCAAAAAGTCCTCATGATCCAATTGCTGATAATCTAAAACCATTCTGGCAGTATCTTGTGTTACATGGCGGACCTTCCCTCGAAGGGAACTGAAGGCCTGATCCCATTCCTGGGCCTGTCGATCTCGAAAATCAACCATCTCTCTCGCACACTGTTCACGAGTGGAAGCAACCTCTAACTATTCTTGCAATATTCCTCTTTCATGAATCCACTGAGATCTCTCTCGATTAAATTTTTCTTGCATGTTCTTTTCAACTTCTTGCAGTTGCTGTCGGCGAGATGCGGCAAGTTCTGCAACGTGTGACCCTCTAGTGGTAGCCATTTTGATTTGTCCCCAAAGTGCAACCTCAATATCTGTTGATTTAGCTTTCTCTATAACAAATTCCCTTTATTGTTCGTTTATTTTTGCCCTGGCATGCTCTAATTCTGCTCTCAAAGATTGGTTGGCCTCATGATGTTCTCGTATGGATCTCTGAATTCCTATCATGATTGCAGCTTCCTGATCTATAGGTCCCCTAACCGATCTTTATGGTCTGACTGGCGGACTCAACTGTTCTTGAAACCATTCACGGTAATCTGTGTGCAGTTCTCCTTTCTTATGCTCTATGACCATCGTTTCAATCCCTATGATACGGCAACCTTCCCAAATCTGCTGGGCCAATTCCTTCGGTAGTGGGATCTCTGGTTTGACCTCAAATACAAACTCGATCATATTTTCTATAATGGGAATTATTTGACGTCTTCCTAGCTGACGTAAAACTCTTAAT
>NW_025836379.1:0-1322 GCF_002878395.1 Capsicum annuum | reverse complement strand
AAACAGCACCTATCCCTCCTATCAAAGAGGAATTCAAATTCATCACCACTCAGGTGATGCCCATTATCGCCTTATACAAGGAATATGAAGGCTATCCCCTGGAACAGCTCATTAAACCTGTCTACAATGATAAGAATTTCGTGGACACAGAATGTCCGCTTAAGACTCGAAGATTTTATGAAGCCATTTTGGTAGACACAGACTCTATCGAAGTTGAGCATTCGATAAACGAAAGGAATCCTGATTATATTGATTATTCAAGATTCACGATCAAAAGGGTATTAACCCCATTTAATTGGTTTGCAGATCACCTGCATACTCCCATTGCCCTATCTATGCCACATAGGCCTCAAACATACAATTGGTACGACTACAAGTCTGCCTGGTTCAATTTCCTCTATGTTTGGCCCGGTCATACCTGGTTCGTTAAATATTGTCCTGCTATGATAGACACCATTATACCTAGATGGTTCTACGAATGGTGGGTATATTTCTGAGGAATCAAAGAAATCCTCCCCCAATAGTTTCTTAGTCGATTCTCAGAATTCTGTGCAAAGGAAGGATGCATGACCCTTCCAAAACATATTCAAATGTGCAAATTCTTCATAAAGAAGAGGGTATCTTACATTATCTCATGGAACTTCGCCAAAGGAGAGCAAGATAGAATTAAATATCTATCTAAAGAAATAAAAGTCAAAGGCTGGACTCCAAAGCCAGCAGCTCCAAAAACTCCCGATAAAGAAAGAAAACCAACATCTTCAGCAAATGTTTCGCAAGACAAACAGGCACTAAAGGAAAGATTGAAAAAGTCTTTGCAAGATATAGAAAGCCAAGACACCTGCAACGAAGAAGTACTACAGCTTCTAGAAGAAGCCTCTTCTACCGGAAGCAGTGATAACAATGGGGATATGTTAAATCCCAAAGGAATCGCTAGGGCCTATATGGACCCCTACTAAGAACACAGAAACGACCCCTTCTCAAAATAGAGGTTCAAAGAACCGAAATTATTTTCTGAAAGGGCATTCTACTATTCTTCGTAGGAATCTACGGGACCCACATAGCCATCAATCAGCTTTACAAAAGCTAGAAGAATCTGCTTTTCTAAAAAGAAAAGAACAAATTTGCTCAGACAGCTCATCTGCTTTTTCAAAAGCACCTCCACTCAGAACATCTGCTTTTTCAAATAGCATTCCCACTCAAGGAAGGAATCTACTTTAAGAGATTAAATCCGAGCCTTACAAATGTACACACCAGATGTATAATTTATTTTCCCTCGTCTATATAAGACAGATTGTAATCTAGGAGAAGACATCCGAAAATTT
>NW_025836378.1:0-2234 GCF_002878395.1 Capsicum annuum | reverse complement strand
AACGTTTTGTTCTATGGTGCACAAGAATGTTTAGGCCACTAGAAACCCAGACTAAAGTTTTTTGTGCCAGCCAAGTTTTTGAATTCAGTTAAGGGGGTATGTTCTACTGGAACTTTAAACAGTTGAATTATAGCTCTAGCTTCAAATAGGTGTTCAAGATCAGCTTATGTTATTCCTATGACAAATTTTCATATGACAAATTTTATTTGACAGAAATAAATAAATTCAATCACTCCATTTATAAATGCATGCATGTAGCGCACTGCTTCACTGGTTTGAATGAACTGGTGTCACTGTTTCATGAACTAGTGTACATTTTCGAACTGATGTTGTTGCAGAAGGTTGCACTGCTTCATGAATTGATGCACTGTTTTCGAACAGATGCTACAGAAAGTTGCAATTGTTCAACGAAAATATACTTTGATTCACGAAGTGACATACGTGTTCGGAACAGATACACTGTTTAGGATAAACAGACATGCATTTTCAGGAAAAATTCATACCTCTAAACATTCTTCTTGTCATCAAAATACTCTGTGTGATCATAAAAACCGGTGAGTGCGTTCGTAGAATCCGACTATTGGAGGTACCTCTATAGTAGGATTGTTGGCCATTTTATCTTGGGAGGAAAAATTCCTGAACCTCGGGTACAGTGAGGGGAATTATTTCCTTAAGGGAACTCTGTGAATTCGGACAACTCGGACGACTTGGCCTATTCAATTTCTGTTTCATCTTTATTTTTCTGAAAAATAAATACACCTCTTGAAAAGGTCATTTTGATCTTGTGTTGAGGGTATTTGATACTTCATTGTGTTCTTTTTTATACTTGAACTCGAGTTGAAGTTGTTGTTGTAAAATACAGATTCTGCATACCCGACTATATTGTGGGAAATAACAACAATCCCATCACAAATCGGCTCACTAGTCAAGCTTCAGATCCTCCGCATATTTCAAAACCATTTAAATGGTCCCATTCCAGGAGAAATAGGTCAGCTAAGATCTCTTACTAAGCTATCTTTGGGTGCTAACTCTCTTAATGGCTATTCCTCCTTCATTGGGGAATTTGAACAACTTGTTCAATCTGTTTCTTTATGAGAATCAACTTTCTGGCTCCGTTCCGGAAGAAATAGGTTACCTATGGTCTCTTACTGAACTAGCTTTGAGTACCAATTTTCTTAATGGTTCTATTCCTGCTTCATTGGGGAATTTGAACAACTTGTCCCTTTTGTCTCTTTATGAGAACCACCTTTCTGGTTCTATCCCTCCAGAAATAGGTGACTTGACCAATGCAAAAGTGTTCTACGCTTTCTCCAATGAATTGTTTGGTCCCATTCCTGCAGAAATAGGAAAGATGAAGTCACTTCAGAATTTAAGCTTAAACACAAACAATCTTTTTGGTCTAATTCCAAAAACTATAGGTAACTTAACTGAGTTCAAACTTCTGGACCTTTATGCTAATCAACTCTCTGGCCCAATTCCTAGTGAGTGGGGGACGCTGAAAAAACTCAACGATCTATTATTATCATATAATCAACTCTCTGGCCCAATTCCTAGTGAGTTGGGGAAGCTGAAAAAACTCAGCGATCTGTTATTATTCTATAATCAACTCTCTGGCCCAATTCCTAGTGAGTTGGGGAAGCTGCAAAAACACAACGATCTGGGATTATCCAATAATCAACTCTCTGGCCCAATTCCTAGTGAGTTGGGGAATCTGAAAAACCTCAATTATCTGGAATTAGACAGTAATCAACTCGCTGGCTGTATTCTGGCAGAATTAGGTTACCTAAGGTCTCTTACAGAACTAGTTTTGAGTACCAACTCTCTTAATGGTTCTATTCCTGCTTCTTTGGGGGATTTGAACAACTTGTCTTATTTGCATCTTGATAGGAATCTTCTTTCTGGTCCTATTCCTACAGAAATAGGGAAGATGAAGTCCCTTCAGAATTGAAGCTTACACTCAAACAATCTTTCTGGACTAATTTCTAATGAGTTGGGGAATCTGAAAAAACTCAATCATCTGGGATTATCCAATAATCAACTCTCTGGCCCAATTCCTAGTCAGTTGGGGATTCTGAAAAACCTCAATTATCTGGCGTTATCCAATAATCAACTCTCTGGCCCAATTCCTAGTGTGTTGTGGAATCTGAAAAACCTCAATCATCTGGCGTTATCCAATAATCAACTCTGTGGCCCAATTCCTAGTGAGTTGGGGAATCTGATAAACCTCAATGCTC
>NW_025836377.1:0-1999 GCF_002878395.1 Capsicum annuum | reverse complement strand
ATAGGGTATGGGGGTATCTTAAAACAAAAGGTTGATGATAGTTCTCCTGAACAATTAGTCAGGTTCACATCCGGAATATGGAACCCGACACAAAAGAATTACAACACTATTAAAAAAGAAATTTTATCTATAGTGCTATGTATCACAAAATTTCAAGATGATCTTGTCAATAAAGAATTTTTACTACGTGTTGATTGTAAATCAGCAAAAGAAATTTTACAGAAGGATGTAAAAAATCTAGTTTCAAAACAAATATTTGCTAAATGGCAAGCTCTCCTATCTAGCTTTGATTTTCAAATAGAATTTATTAAAGGAGAAAATAATTCCCTTCCCGATTTCCTAACAAGAGAATTTTTACAAGGTCACAATAAGACCCACAACACTGGGAAAAATGTCAGTCAACAATAACCAACCAGATCAAGCCAAAATGGCTAAACCATTTGATTTGCCACCAGCATCATCAACCCCCTTGAGGCCATCAGTCCCCCAGAGGCCTGAACTGAAATCGGAGCTGCATTCACCGTTCCACAACAAGTATGCAGCTTTGGCAGAATTTCCCAAGCTTTCTCCACCAATGCCAACCAGATTGGTAGATCTTAAAACCAACAAACCCTTTGATAAAGGATCATCTTCGAGCTCATCAGTACAGTCAAAGCAAAGTTATGCCATGAAGTCTCCAGAAACCTTTGCACAGGCTGTAAATCCCGCAATAGCCAAGGCAATACCTACTCCTCCTATCAAAGAAGAATTCAAATTCATAACCCCTCAGGTAATGCCCATTATTGCTTTGGACAAGGAATATGAGGGCTATCCTCTGTAACAGCTTATTAAACCAGTTTACAACGACAAAAATTTTGTGGATACAGAGAGTCCACTTAAAACCCGAAGATATTATGAAGCCATCTTGGTAGATACAGATTCTATCGAGGTTGAGTATTCAATGAATGAAAGGAATCCTAAATATATCGATTATTCTAGGTTCACCATTAAGAGGGTATTAACCCCGTTTAACTGGTTTGCAGATCACCTGCATACCCCTATTGCCTTATCAATGCCACATAGGCCCCAAACTTACAATTGGTACGACTACAAGTCTGCTAGGTTCAATTTTCTCTATGTTAGACCAGGACATACTTGGTTTGTTAAATACTATCCTGCTATGGTGGAAGCTATTATACCAAGATGGTTTTACGAATGGTGGGTATACTTCGGAGGGATTAAAAAAATCCTTCCTCAACAATTCCTTAACCGCTTTACAGAGTTTTGTTCAAAAGAAGGATGTGTAACTCTTCCAGAGCACATCCAAATGTGCAAGTTCTTCATTAAGAAGCGAGTTTCTTATATCATCTCCTGGAATTTCGCCAAAGGAGAACAAGACCGAATTAAATATTTATCTAAAGAAATAAAAGTTAAAGGTTGGACCCCCAAGCCAACAGCTCCAAAAACTCCTGATAAAGGAAAAACAACAGCATCTTCAACCAATGTCTCATAGAGCAAAAAGGCACTCAAAGAGAAATTAAAAAAGGCTTTGCAAGATATGGAAAGCCAAGAAATCAACGAAGAAGAAGTACTACAGCTTCTAGACGAAGCTTCCTCCACAGGAAGCAGCGACAACAATGGAGATATGCTAAACCCCAAAGGGATAGCTAGGGCCTATATGGACCTCTATTAAGAATAAAGAAATGGCCCCTTCAAAAGATAGAGGTTCAAAGAACCGGAATTATTTTTTGAAGAGGCATTCTACTATTCCTAGTAGGAATCCGTAGGACCATATGCTTTTCTAAAAGGCAATCAATCAGCTTTACAAAAAGCCAAAGGAATCTACTTTTCAAAAGGAAAAGCATTCCACTCAGACAGCTTTCATCTGCTTTTCAGAAAGAAAAAGCATTCCACTCACTCAGACAGCTTTCATCTGCTTTTCAAAAAGAAAAAGCAAGTATTCCACTCAGGACAGCTTTCAAGAAAAGCTAAGGGAATCTACTTTTCAAAAAGGTTAAAT
>NW_025836376.1:0-1470 GCF_002878395.1 Capsicum annuum | reverse complement strand
TCTGACTAGCTCTCAGATATACAATCTAGCGTAATCCTTAGCAGTATATGAAGTATGAACAGGCAAGAAATGACCAGAATTAGTCAACCTATCAACCATAACCCAAATGGAATCATGATGGCGTCAGGAAGGAGGTAAACCAATTATGAAGTCCATATTTATCTCTTTCCACTTCCAGGTGGGAATACTAAACTCTTGCATCATACCACCAGGTCTTTGCTGTTCAACCTTAACCTGTTGGCATGTTGCACACTTAGCTACAAACGCTGCTATATCTTTCTTCATGCCACTCCACCAATAGATTTCCTGTAAGTCTCGGTACATCTTGGTAGCACCAGGATGAATAGAATATCGTGCCCCGTGTGCTTCAGCCATAATCCTCTGTCTCAGATCATAAATATTTGGGACATACAATCTACCTTGTAATCTCAACATACTATCTCCCCCTTGGGAGAAAACCTCTACTTTTTGGTCCTTGACTGACTCCTTTAGTCTGACCAAATTAGCATCTAAGTATTGCTTTTCCTTTACTTCCGAAACCAAGGAGGATTCGGAACTACTCTGAACCCCTATACTACCTTCAGCAGAGTCAAACAACCTAACCCCCAATCTAGCCAAATGATGTACATCACGAGCCAACTCTTTCTTACCTTCTACCACATGCAAAACACTACCCATGGACACTTTACTTAGGGCATCCGTCACAACATTGTCCTTGCCTGAATGGTACAACACACTCATATCATAGTCCTTTACTAATTCTAACCATCGTCTCTGCCTAAGATTCAATTCTATCTGGGTAAAAACATACTGCAGACTCTTATGATCAGTGAAAACATCAACATAGACACCATACAAATAGTGTCTCCAGATTTTCAAAGCAAACACAACAGCAGCTAACTCAAGGTCATGGGTGGGGTAATTTTTCTCATGGGGTTTCGACTGTCTAAAAGCATAAGCTATTACCTTACCATTCTGCATTAATACACAACCCAACCCAACTCTTGAAGCATCACAGTACACCACAAAACCATCAACATCATCAGGCAAAGTCAAAATAGGGGCTGAAGTGAGTCGAGTCTTCAACTCCTGAAAACTCTTCTCACAAGATTCAGACCACAAGAACTTCACTTTCTTTTGGGTCAACCGAGTCAAAAAGACGCTATAGAGGAGAAACCCTCAATAAAATGATGGTAATAGCCAGCTAAACCCAAGAAACTTCGGATATCAGTCGGAGAAATAGGTCTAGGCCAATTTCTAACAGCTTTGATCTTTTGGGGATCAACTCTAATACCCTCGGAAGAAATGATATGACCCAGAAAAGCAATTGACCTTAGACAAAACTTACACTTACTGAACTTGGCAAATAACTTATGATCTCTAAGGGTTTGCAAAACAGTTCGGAGATGATCAGAATGTTCACCCTCACTATGGGAGTACACCAGTATATCATCGATGAACACTATGACA
>NW_025836375.1:0-1400 GCF_002878395.1 Capsicum annuum | reverse complement strand
GAGTTTCGAGAAGACGAACTCCTAGACTAGCTAATTGATGAAGATCTGTAATCATCCCTTGCCTTTCTACAGGTGCCATCATAGCCTTACGACTCAACGCATCAGCTACTATATTCGCTTTCCCTGGGTGATACAAAATATCAACATCATAATCTTTTAATAGTTCCATCCACCTTCGTTGCCTCAGATTTAGATCCTTCTGACTGAAAATATATTGTAAGCTCTTGTGATCAGTATATATATCAATATGAACCCCATATAAATGGTGGCGCCATATTTTTAAAGCAAAGATAACCGCTGCCAGCTCAAGATCATGTGTGGGGTAATTTTTCTCATGTGGCCTCAATTGCCTTGAGACATATGCTATCACCTTACCATGCTGCATTAATACACATCCTAAACCAATTCTCGAAGCATCACAATACACTGTATTCCCTTCTGTACCTCCTGGAAGTACCAACACAGGTGTAGAAGTCAACTTATTCTTCAATTCTTGGAAACTCTCCTCACACGCATAATTCCATTGGAACTTGGATGCTTTATGCGTTAGCTTAGTTAAGGGTGCTGAAATAGAAGAAAAACCCTCAACAAACTTTCTATAATAACCAGCCAACCCAAGAAAACTACGAATCTCCGTAGGCATTTTCTTCACAGCTTCTATCTTTTGAGTATCAACCTGTATGCCTTCATTTGATACAATATGGCCCAGAAATGCCACTGACTTTAGCCAAAATTCACATTTAGAAAATTTTGCATACAGCTTGCAATCACGAAGAGTTTGCAACACCTGTCGCAAATGATTAGCATGATCCTCTTCTGATCTAGAATAAACTAGAATATCATCAATGAAAACTATCACGGATATATCTAGAAATGGCTTAAACACCCTATTCATTAAATCCATGAAAGCTGCAGGTGCATTAGTTTGCCCAAATGACATAAATAGAAACTCATAATGACCATACCTTGTCCGGAAAGTTGTTTTGGGTATATCTTTTTCTTTGACTCTCACTTGATGATAACCTGACCTCAAATCAATCTTAGAAAAACATTTGGCACCCTGTAACTGATCAAATAAATCATCAATTCTTGGAAGAGGATATTTATTTTTAAGAGTCACTTTATTCAGCTGCCTATAATTAATACACATTCTCAATATGCCATCTTTCTTGCGCACAAACAGCACTGGTGCTCCCCAAGGGGAAATACTAGGCCTAATGAACCCCTTTTCTAGAAAATCTTTCAATTGCTCTTTCAATTCTCGTAATTCTGCCGGGGTCATCCTATACGGAGGAATTGAGATTGGCTTAGTGCCTGGTATCACATCAATACCAAATTCTACTTCTCGTTCAGGAGGTAAACCTGGAAGATCTTCAGGGAATACATCAAGAAATTCACTT
>NW_025836374.1:0-1596 GCF_002878395.1 Capsicum annuum | reverse complement strand
CCTTTACAAAATGATTTAGACTCTGTAAAACTGATCCGCGATCACAGATTCTAACTAAGGAATTCTGTTGAACGAGCGGAAGGTGTTAGGCATCCCTCGGTCCCGTGGTTCGACCACGGTCGCTTGGTGGAGAGTATCGGCTAATTAGACACCACAAATATATAAACCACACAAAGAACATAAACAAACATCAAACAACAATCCAAAAACCAAAATAATAATGTCCAGTCCAATTCTTACAACCCGAAATGAAAAAAAAAGGTATTGAAAAATAAACCTACGCTAACCTACACTAATCCTAAACTATGATCCAATGCCTTACCCGATGCATTTTGCCTTCATCACAGACGTCCTCCGAATACATAATAGGTCGGGGCATTCCCCGGTGAATCAATGCAAATCCCTCGGGGCATTCCCGGACCAATGAATACAATAGATCCCAATGCATAAATTGAAACCACTCCACAAACATTTCATCATTTTAACAATCACAGATCCTAAACTTTGCCTACCCAACCTACTTTTGCCTATCCATTGTCGGCCTAAACATGATGCTATCAGATTTATAACTTGATATTTATTCCGAATGAAACATAACAACAATAAACTCAAAGGTAATCCAAATTCATCTTATCAACCTTGCAATTCCCATCCCCAATTTCATACTCAATCACATGATTAACACATGCTTCGACTATCAATTCACAATAATATTTCAGTAATGAATCAATAATACTCGACATTCATCATTCACCTCACGCATAAGATAAACAGAAAGTCAAGACGACAATAATCAACCACTCACCATAATAAAAATGAACTTAGAATAAGAATAAGATAAGGAGATGACCTTAACTTGGGGCTTTTATTCGACCAACTTGAACTGACAAAAGACCCGGGACCAATGAACCACTACTAACAGACCTCAAACTCAAACTCCCGAATCGAAAAAAACCAGTTCAAACCACGATGACTCCCAAAACCTGACTCAAACAGAAGTCCAAAAATGTGTGTGAATATCTGAGCCCAAAAATATGAGAAAACCTGAAAAATCTAGTTGCTGGAACTCCGTGAACACAGATAGCAGCACGAATAGTGAGAAAAGGATTGAATTTCTGGCGAATTTTAATGTTTTCTAAACGGAATCGCCTGAAAAAGATCAGAAACAGTCAGCTCCGGTGAAGAGGTCGCCGGCCAACTCAAACCCACCAGATTCCTATCGATTTCCGTTCAGCTTTACTGATTCAACCCTTATTCGTATCTCTCTCGATCTCTCATATCTCTCACTGTTCAGAACTATCTCCCACTCACTACTGTCTCTCCATCACTCACCTTTCACTATGTGTGGTGTTTGTGATTTGTGCGTTAGTCGTGTGCGGAGAAAAAATTATGTTGTGTGCGTATTCAGTAAAGTGT
This sequence comes from Capsicum annuum, assembly GCF_002878395.1. Lineage (NCBI taxonomy): Eukaryota > Viridiplantae > Streptophyta > Magnoliopsida > Solanales > Solanaceae > Capsicum > Capsicum annuum. The sequence continues at coordinate 180 of NW_025836374.1, read as the reverse complement.
GGGTGTGGTTTCTGGTTCTTGCATGCGTTTCTGGAAGAACCAAAGAATTGGAAGAAGACGTATGTGTGTCTATTGGTGAATCCGTATGCCTGTGATGGTGTTGAAGTTATTGTGGGTGAGAAAAAGGAGAAAGAAAAATGGAATCCCTCTGTTTTATGCTCCCTTCTCTGTATATTCTCT
>NW_025836373.1:0-2444 GCF_002878395.1 Capsicum annuum | reverse complement strand
GAAAGGGACTGAAAGTAAACCTACGCTAATCCTAAACTAATGCTCTACCCGACGCCTCGGGCCTTCACACCATGAACGTCCTCCAGGTACATGATATCTCGGGGCATTCCTCGGTGAATAAATATATACAGATACTTCGAGGCATTCCCCGGCCAAATTAATACAATTGAATCTCAATGCATAAATCAAAACCTCTCCACAAATATTTCAAACATTCCAACAATCCACCAATTCTAAATTTTGCCTACCCGAAGCTACCTTTGCCTATCTATTCAACCTAAATGTGATATTATCAAACTTAACAAACCCAACGCCTACTTTACAACAAACTATCATCAATCAATCTATACGAACAAATCACATTAATTTTTCTATCCGTTTCCAATTCTCACCCCAATTTTGTTAACTAATTTCCGATGTCAATTATCCACAAGATGTCTTTTTCATCCAAATTGCACCATTCGAGATCAACCATTCCACACAAACACATATCGCAACAAATCAACCCCAAAGAAAATCACAAACACAATCACATCGAATTTAAGAAAAATAGAGTTAGAAATTTGACCTTTCGGGATCAAAGCATTGTTCGATTAAATAAGATGAACCAACGGGCCAAGAACCGGGAAAACCTCAACTCGAGCAATCTCCACCTCGAACGACGCCCTTTAACTTATTTTGGTCATTTTTCCCCAAAATTTAGTGGGAAACGGACTGGAATAGCTGGGGTTTTATGCTCCAATCGCTGGTTTGCTATTTTCGGTGGAATTCTGGGCGTTTTGGACTGTTTTTGAGGAGTTGGTCGCCGGAACTACTATCTTCGCGACTCCGGAGCTCCGATGAGCTCGGTGATGGTAGAGATTGAAGAAAACGGGTAGGATTTCGAGCTCCCTTGTTGACCCTATTCTCTCCCTCTCTATTTTCTCTCTATCCTCTCTCAATCGACCTCTCCCACTCCAATTTTTATTCTCTTCGACCACCTTACTCCTCAATTTCCTCTCTCTCCAATCAACTCTTTTGCTCTTTTTTTTTTCACTGCTTTTCTCTCTTCCAGTGTGTATATTGTGTATATTAGTGATGATGGAGTGGTGATCTGTGTGTGAGAGTGAAATTGTGAATATGTGAGTGGAATTATTGATGGCTCAACCATGAAAAAATGAAGCTCTGTATATATATGTTGTGTTCTGTGATGTGTATATATATAAAATGGTCCATGGGTAGGGGTAGGGGGTAGGGTAGGTGGGGTAGGGTAGTGAAGTCGGTTATTTTGATTGGGTAGGTTGTTAGGATAAGATGTAGGGGTTAGGATAGGATAGAATTTGTTAGGGAGTTTGTTATGTTTTTTTATTTTTTTTTTTGTATTTTGTGAGGGTATAATAACATGGATGAGGGTCACGGTAGGATAAAGTAAAAAGGGGTAAAAGTGAATAAAATTGAACTTTAAGAGGACAAAATCACGTGTCTACATGTACATTGTGATCAAGAAATAAGAATTTTCTCATTCATTCTCTGTACTCAATTACTCCCTAGTCTCTCTACTTCTTCTTCTTTCTTCTTTCTTCCTTCTCCACTGTTCTCTTCTGGTAATCATGAATTACAACATGGTATCAAAGCCACACAACTAATATCTTAGCTGCGATTTTGTTCTCTTCAATTCTGTGCACATTATACATAATAGTTACTACTACTTACAATTGCAAGATTCTGAGTTTTCTTGAAGCGTCATCAATGGCGACTATAGGTGATACACCTGTAAATCATTACAACATTGGTCCAAATAGTGGCCAAGTTCCTACAATGGATTATACACATCCATTGTTCTTACAACCCTCAGTTGTTAGCGGCTCCCAGATTATATCTTTTCGGTTGTCAGGGGTCGAGAATTACGCACTATGGTTTCGATCTATGAGGATTGCCTTGCTTGGAAGGAACAAACTAGGACTGGTGGATGGCAGTTGTCCCAAAGATCGATTTCCTGAGTTGGAAATGCACTGAGAAAGAGTGAATGCAGTGGTTCTATCTTGGTTGATGAATTTTGTCTCAAAGAGCTTGTTGGGTGGCATCATGTATGCCTCAAGTGCGCAAGCAGTATGGGAAGAATTGCATAAAAGAATTCATAAGGTGGATGGTGCAAGAAACTTCAATATTCATCAAGAAATAACAACTCTAAGTTAAGAAACATCTTTTGTTACTGTGTATTAATCAAAACTGAAGGATTTGTGGGAAGAGTTTGAGGCTCTAGTACCATCACCTGCGTGTACTTATGACAAATCAAGGAAATATGTTCAGCATCTACATAAGTTGAAATTCTTTCAATTTCTTATGGGTTTGAATGAATCCTGCATACAGGCTAGAAGTCAAATTCTACTTATGAGTCCAATGCCCAATGTTAATCAGACATACTCAATGATTATAAGTGATGAGAGTCAAAAGGCTGTAAGTTC
>NW_025836372.1:0-1561 GCF_002878395.1 Capsicum annuum | reverse complement strand
CATAGCTATAAATAGTCATAATATCAATGATAAAAGAATTTTAAATCGTATATTTTTGTCAAGACCCAAACCGAGGCCCTGGCCGCGACGGGCATCCCAAACCATGAAGGCCCAAAAACCCTTCTAACTAGCAATCATATACATAATTCATAACTATAAAATATGGAAACAAATTAATAGAAATATGGTCAATCTCATAAGTAAATTGAACAATTCGAAAGGAAGTGCTTAACATTCAAAACACATGAAACTAGACTGTGAAATTTCTAATAAGATGAACTGGGGAAAGGCCTCCAGTCGTACCATAACTAAAAATCTAACTAACAATGTTTAACAACTAGGCCTTCTAGAAATGGGAGGCATACCAACTGCAAATCTCTGACACACCAATCTACTGCTTAGCAGGACCCCGGGACTGTGCCTCAAATTCTGAAATATAGGGAGTCAATAAGATGTAATGGTACACAGAGCAATCCAAAGTAATGTACTTTAATACAACATAAGTGAGAGCAATTCACAAAAATAGTTTACATACGATATAGGAAAAAGTCATGGCATACTTTAAAGACTTTGAAACATTTCTTTGAAATCAGGAACCACTCTTTATTTTACTTCTGAGTTAGATGGTACACCCTACAATCTGTAATTCCATAGGATATATGGAATCCGCCCTTGACTCGGCGGCCAAGCCTTCAATCCAAGTTTTCCACAAGAATTGTAGTATCAGTAGGTGGATAGCAAGACCACACAACATGGTGATATGATTCCTAATAAAATCAACATGTTATGGTAGTGCACAAGACCACAAAGCAGGGCTCCTAACCATAGTAACAATTTGGGACGACATGAATCAAGGTACACAAGATCGCAAAACAAGGTACCATAATCCCATGTCGGTAAATCACGATTTCTAGCGTTGAGTCTTTCAACTCGTACTTTCTTCGGGTAACAATCTAACTCTCTTTAAGCCCATTTTTAACCTTTTCTAAATATGCATCTTTCTGAATTCAAAATCTGAGAAAAATCTGCATATTAGTTTATTCTAAATTTGCTATGGGATTCATCTGTTTGGTTTCGTCATACCAAGACTTGCAAGTTATATCTCTAAGCCATAAAATATCATGTTACAGTACTTTCATTCAAAACAATATTTAGACCACTAAGTCATTCAAACAATATGGGAGGATTTATATATAGAATTTACATGAAACTTATGCAAAGACTCTCTCTTTCAACTCTTAAAATATGTGGTGGTCCGGTCCATTACTTGTAGCAAGGCATGTAACTCTTTAAATCGTTACTTTTCATTTATATTAACAAGAAACACCCTCTCTTCAGTTCATAACCAAAACCAAGTCTTAAACAATAGTAAAGATATTTATATCTTGCTTCTCAATATGCAATTGAATAATTCATGACATATGAAAACAAAAGCTTCATAATAAGTCGGGGATTATATATGTTCATGATCTCAATTCAACATTCAAACTCAAAACGCATACATACTTATATATGAGTACAAATCAAATTTAGGAAAAGGCCTCAAGACCATAATATTATT
>NW_025836371.1:0-1194 GCF_002878395.1 Capsicum annuum | reverse complement strand
AGTACCAATAGTGGTCAGCGTCAGAACAGACTCTATGCGCTTCAGACTCGCCATGAACAGGAAGGTTCCCCTAACATAGATTCAGATATATTATATGTCTTTTATATTCATGACATGCATTATTAGATCCTTTGCTCCTATTTTGAGATTAATTTTTCAGTATGAGTTAGTTGGTAGAGCCAGCAAGTCAGTTTAGCAGTCAAACAGTTAGATTTGTATAGTTTGTTATCTCATTTCTTCACCTGATCATGCTATCAGAAATCTATAAAATATAACTATTCCAAGATAGAATATCCTAGTAGTTATGAATATAGCTTAGTTCACATATTATACATTAGTTTCAGATCTCAGACGATCAATCATGACCGAATTTGTAGGAGCCCTATGCACCGCCCCAGTATTTCAACGAAGTGTTCTTAGAGGTACATAGAGTCCCAAGGGGGAGATACCCCATAATATTCCGATGATTTCATGTCCTTAGACTCATTCAGTTGCATGTTCAGACTCTCCTTACAAAGTTAACACCATTTATCATTGCTTACTCAGTCATGCAATCAAGAATCAGTTATATTCATGCATTAGAGATGTATGTTCAGTAGAAAAAGTTTTGCTTTTCAGTGTATACAGTCATGCATTAACGAGAGAAACTTTGTCACGCATACATGCATTAGATATGCATGTTCATTATGAGAATCCAGCCTATGAGTAGCTTTAGTCTTGTATTCCATGCATCAGATATGCATGTCCAGTATAAGAACTCAGTATATCAGTAGTTTCATGTCACTTAGTCATGTTTCAGATGTTCACATTCCTTAAGTAAGTTCAGTTGATCATTATTCATAGCCTAACAAGTGATATTCGAGGATGCATGTTCCCTAGGGGGAGATATTGTAATACCCAGAACTTTCTTTAAGTCGACTTTTATCCCTAAGAAGAGTAAGGGATGACTTCCCAAGTGAGAAATATTTTAAACAGTGTAGAATTTCCCTAATATAAACTTTTTTTCATTTGGAGAATTGAATAAGCTTTCCGTTGATACCAAATTAGTCAAAATCCGATGTCGGGGTAAAAAGTTATGGACGTTTTACAGAAAGCTGTCTGAACTACTCAGGTGTGACAAGAAGGCCGACGGACCATCGATCTAGCGACGGACCATCTCCTATATCCGTCACCATGGGGTAGTAGTACTATTCA
>NW_025836370.1:0-2888 GCF_002878395.1 Capsicum annuum | reverse complement strand
GGGGGTAGGAGAAAAGTTTAAATTTTTGAATAAAATGTAGATATTGTTTTTGGAGAGGGCAGGTAGGGGTAGGGGTAGGGTGGGGGTAGGGGATGGACTAAGAAAAAAATTGAAATATTTTTTAAAACATTGAATCTTGGGGGTGGGGTAAGGGTGAGGGTAGGGGTAGGGGTGGTGTCGGGGTGATAGGGTATTGGGAGCGGGGGGCGAGGTAGACGAATTTGAGAATTATATGAACATTTCAACTTTAAAATGAGGTTGAAAGATAGTTTTGGAAAATGTTTTCCTTACTTTTTAAAGGGAAGTCATTTTCCTTAGATTTAAGAAAAATAAGTTGGTTTGGAAAACATTTTCCAAAACATATAAGTCAATCAAACATAAGAAAATTGAAAAACATTTTCTGGAAAATGTTTTTCTTCATACCAAACGCACCCTCTGTGTTTGGCCATAAAAATTTTAAATACAATTTTAAAATTATATTTTATGTTATAAATATATTTTCATTTATTGTTAGTGTCTACTTTATCATATATAGTGAATGTCTATTTTATTATATATAAAGTAAATATCTATTTATAGAAAAGTTAGAGACTCCAAGGTTTGTTTTCCCTATAAATAAAGGTCCTTCATTATTATTGACCTATCAAGAAACTCTCAATAGAAATAATAATCATTCTCTCTATATTCTTATTGTTTTTACTTTATATTTCATAATATGTTATTAGCACGAGACGCTGCCAAACAAGGTAAGATTATGAATATCTAAACGTAATTTCAAGTATAGTAATTCCTTATGTTATTTGTCTTTTGTTAATAATGATATAATTATTGTTGGATTTGAGGAAAAATAATTAGTTTGAAACCACTTATGTTTAAATTTGTTCATGAAAAATAATATTGTCAAAAAGATATGATGATGAATTTAAGACTCATCTCATTAAGAGGGTAAGACATTGGGTTAAAAATTTTAATGCACCATGATGATAAGATTTTGGGTTCAAGTCTCATCGAGTTATAGCCTAAGACGTCTTTATATGAATAAGATGTTAAGTTTGAATGTCAATGCACCATATTGATGATATTATGATAGCAAAGGCAAAATAATATATATTTGGTGAAAAGTCATGCCCCAGATATGCTTCATTCCATGAAGTGAATGTGATAGCAATATATGATAAGTCTCAAAGATGACAATTTGTTCGATTCTTGAAGTGAACGTGGTAGCAGTATATGATATATTGTGAAAGATATGTTAAGAGAAAAAATTCTCAACATTATATGCACACCTCGATTTGCTCTTAAAGTAGCAATATCATGAAAGAGGTTATAAGCTATCAAAATTTGATAGCCTTAAGGCATTATTATATTCCATTGGGGAATGAGAATTTCGGTTGTTTTAAGTACATATCCATTCCCTGAGATGAATGTGATAATATTTAGTAAAGCTTACTATTAATATAAACGTGCACTTGATTGTGATGGTATCATAACTCACCTCCGAAAGAGGAAGAATAATTGAGAAGAGTAATTTTGAAATCTACTTTTGAAGTAGTAAATCTGAACTTTATTCATGCAATAGTAAATCTCAAATTTACTAAAGTAAAAGACACGTATCATGGTAAACTTGGAGTTTACTAGTACAAATAAGTTCATAAATTGATGAACATTATGATATCCTAAAGATGTGTATATTGAATATTAGACATATATTAAAGAATTAGAAAATTCTTCAAAAAATTATTTATGTTGTTTGTTTTCATGATAAGTTGGTTGGACCAACTAATGTTGGGATTGGATCTCTTAAAATATGAAAATTATAAAAAGTGAATATGGGTCCGTTCACCTATCATGTGTTATGTTGAAAAGATGCACCAATAAGATGATTACATGAACATTCATTGTCAACCTGCAGTTCCCATTCATAAAGTTATTTGCTCAATAAATTGAGTTAAGAGCATAACTTTCATGTGTTGGTTTGAATATTATATACAAAAGTAATTGTATATCAAATCAACAAATTATGATTTATTCCCCTTCATAATTGATTTTGAGTCAGGAACCACACGTTGTCCAACTAATAATTTTGATGTGTGATAGGTCCAACAAAGGAAAGAACTGCATGAAAATTCTTAGTAAAAGAAATAGAAGAAAATGGGTAAACAAAGAAAGCAAAAATGTTGGCATATGAAAAGTGAGAAAGCAAAGAGGAGTGGCCCATAGTAAAAAAAGTGAATAAAATAGTGTGATGTAAATGTTCAAGGAAGGGTATAGCTGTGTTGTTCCTAAATGATATCCTACCCTAACCCGAACCTACGTTGAAGCTCAAAAAGTCCTTTGAGATCAACAAACTATTCCTGACTGCAATCCCATTTCTAATACCAGAAATCATGATCACAAGTTAGATTTCGAAACCCACTTAAGTTTGAGTTCCCAATAGAAGGATAATGGTTAATGAATATACAATAATGCAAAACGATGAATTCCTTAAAGAAGATGGAGGATGTATGTTAGTTTTCCTAACATCAATGGGAGATTATAAGTAGCTATGAAATATGTTAGGAATTATCATCAGGTCCTTATTCAAAAGATAATTCAAGTCAAATATCGAAAATATCTCATATTAAACTGTAAGTGTTCCTATTTTGTGTCCCTAAAAGATAAAGTCTATGCATGCATAAAGTGTGGTAGATCAATCGATTCCAAATGAAATAATCCTTGAAAAGGATAACGAGAAAATAATCATAATAAAAAGACAATATGCTCTTGAAGAGTCTACAATATAACACTTCATAAAAACTTATAAGAGGTTCAGGTACCTGAAAATAATGAAGTGATGAAATCTCAAAATGTTATGTCATATTATGAACCGATAAGAAATGATATATCAT
>NW_025836369.1:0-1294 GCF_002878395.1 Capsicum annuum | reverse complement strand
TGTATGCTTTGTTGGATCCTGGATCTATTTTCTCATATGTTACACCTTTGGTTGCTGTGAATTTTGAAATGAGTCCTGAGATTATTCCTGAGCCTATCCTAGTTTCTACCCCAGTGGGTGATTCGAGTGTTGCCCAAAAAGTGTATAAAAAGTGTCCTGTTACCGTTCTTCATAGAGTCTTGTTGGATGATCTAATTGAGTTAGACATGGTAGATTTTAATGTGATTCTGGGTATGGACTGGCTGTATTCTTCTTATGCCTTTATTGATTGTTGGACCCGAGTGGTCAAGTTTCAGTTTCTGGGTGCATCCGTGTTTGAGTGGTCTAGGAATTCTGTGTCACCCAAGAGTCATTTTATCTTTTACCTCAAAGCTAGAAAGCTTATTTTCAAGGGGTGTATTTACTATTTGGTTAGAGTCAAAGACACTAAGTCTGAGACTCTAACTCTCCAGTATGTTAACGTCGTCAATGAGCTTTCTGATGTCTTTTCGGATGATCTCCCAGGGATACCTCCTGATAAAGAGATAGAGTTTTGGATTGATCTTCTTCCTGATACTTAGCCTATTTTTATTCCTCCTTACCGTATGGCCCCTACAGAACTTAAAAAGTTGAAAAAGCAAATCAAAGATTTACCCAGTGTTTCTCCTTGGGGTGCTTCTGTGTTATTTGTGAGAAAGAAAGATGGCTTTTTGCGTATGTTCATTGATTACCGCCAACTGAATAAAGTTATTATAAAAAATAAGTACCCTCTTCCGAGAATAGATGATTACCACCATTTTGTTGAGGGTTTCTCCTCTATAGTGTCTCCTATGACTCGGTTGACCCAAAAGAAAGTGAAGTTCTTGTGATCCGAATCTTGTGAGAAGAGTTTTCAGGAGTTGAAGACTCAACTCACTTCAGCCCCTATTTTAACTTTTCCTGATAGTGTTGATGGTTTTGTGGTGTATTTTTATGCTTCGAGAGTTGGTTTGGGTTGCGTATTGATGCAGAGGGGTAAGGTGATAGCTTATGCTTCTAGATAGTTGAAACCCCATGAGAAAAATTTCCCCACCCATGACCTTGAGTTGGCTACTGTTGTGTTTACTTTGAAAATCTGGAGACACTATTTGTATGGTGTCCATGTTGATGTTTTCACTGATCATAAGAATCTGCAATATGTGTTTACCCAGAGAGAATTGAATCTTAGGCTTAGACGATGGTTAGAATTATTAAAGGACTATGATATGAGTGTGCTGTACCATCCGGGCAAGGCCAATTTTGTGGCGGATGCCCTAAATAGAGTGTCCATGGGTAG
>NW_025836368.1:0-1190 GCF_002878395.1 Capsicum annuum | reverse complement strand
TCTTCAAACGGGGCCATTCCAATAGTAGCATGAAAATTGTTATTGTAAGCAAACTCTATTAATGCTAAGTGCTCATCTCAACTATCTTTAAAATCAAGCACACAAGCCCTCAACATATATTCTAAAGTCTGAATGGTCCTCTCGGCCTGACCATCTATTTGCGGATGGAAAGAAGAACTTAAATGAATTTGGGTACCGAGACTCTTCTGGAAAGATTTCCAAAACTGAGAGGTAAACTGAGTACCTCTGTCATAAATAATAGCCAAAGGGATTCCATGAAGTCTGGCGAGTTCCCGAATATATATTCTAGCATAATCTTCAGCTGTATACGATGAATGCACAGGCAAGAAATGATCTGATTTCGTCAGCTGATCTACGACAACCCAAATGGAATAATGATGGCGACGAGAAGGAGGCAAACCAACTATGAAGTCCATATTCACTTCTTCCCACTTCCAAGTAGGAATGCTAAACTCTTGCATCATGCCACTGGGCCTTTGATGCTCTATTTAACCTATTGACACGTGGAACACTTTGCCACAAATTTTGCTATGTTCCTCTTCATACCGTTCCACCAATAGATTTCCCGTAAATCATGGTACATCTTGGTAGCACCAGGATGGATGGAGTATCGCGTACCATGCGCTTCCACCATAATCCTTTGCTTCAAGTTATCAACATCAGGAACACATAATCTTTCTCAGAGTCTCAAAACGCCATCTCCCCCTTGGGAGAAAACCTCACCTTTTGTTCTTTAATTGAATCTTTTAACCTGACCAAGGTAGGATCCCTGTCTTGCTTCTCCTTCACTTCCAAAACTAAAGAGGATTCAGAACTGCTTTGCAATCCTATACTACCTTCAACATCACAAAACAACCTAACCCCCAATCTAGCCAAATGATGTACCTCACGGGCCAACTCCTTCTTACCAATCTCCACATGTGCTACGCTACCCATGGACTTCTGACTAAGGGCATCTGCTACTACATTGGCCTTGCTCGGATGATATAGCACGCTCATATCATAATCTTTCAATAGTTCTAACCATCGTCTCTGCCTAAGATTCAACTCTTTTTGGGTGAAAACATACTGCAAGATCTTATGGTCCATGAAGACGTCGACATGGACACCATACAAATAATATATCCAGATTTTCAAAGAAAAAAACACGACAGCTAATTCAAGGTCAT
>NW_025836367.1:0-1414 GCF_002878395.1 Capsicum annuum | reverse complement strand
AAGGCAGCAGGCGCACAAATTACCCAATCCTGACACGGGGAGGTAGTGACAATAAATAACAATACCGGGCTCAATGAGTCTGGTAATTGGAATGAGTACAATCTAAATCCCTTAACAAGGATCAATTGGAGGGCAAGTCTGGTGCCAGCAGCCTCGGTAATTCCAGCTCCAATAGCGTATATTTAAGTTGTTGCAGTTAAAAAGCTCGTAGTTGGACTTTGGGATGGGCCGGCCGGTCCGCCTATGGTGTGCATCGGTTGTCTCGTCCCTTCTGTCGGCGATGCGCTCCTGGCATTAACTGGCCGGATCGTGCCTCCGGCGCTGTTACTTTGAAGATATTAGAGTGCTCAAAGCAAGCCTACGCTCTGTATACATTAGCATGGGATAACATTATAGGATTTCGGTCTTATTACGTTAGCCTTCAAGATCGGAGTAATGATTAACAGGGACAGTTGGGGATATTCGTATTTCATAGTCAGAGGTGAAATTCTTGGATTTATGAAAGACGAACAACTGCAAAAGCATTTGCCAAGGATGGTTTCATTAATCAAGAACGAAAGTTGGGGGCTCGAAGACGATCATATTCTGTCCTAGTCTCAACCATAAACGATGCCAACCAGGGATCGGCGGATGTTGCATTTAGGACTCTGCCGGCACCTTATGAGAAATCAAAGTTTTTGGGTTTCGGGGGGGGTATGGTCGTAAGGCTGAAACTTAAAGGAATTGACGGAAGGGCACCACCAGGAGTGGAGCCTGCGGCTTAATTTGACTCAACACGGGGAAACTTACCAGGTCCAGACATAGTAAGGATTGACAGAATGAGAGCTCTTTCTTGATTCTATGGGTGGTGGTGCATGGCCTTTTTTAGATGGTGGAGCAATTTGTCTGGTTAATTCCGTTAACGAACGAGACCTCAGCCTGCTAACTAGCTATGCAGAGGTATCCCTTCGCGGCCAGCTTCTTAGAGGGACTACGACCTTTTAGGCCGCGTAAGTTTGAGGCAATAACAAGTCTGTGATGCCCTTAGATGTTCTGGGCCGCACGCGCACTACACTGATGTATTCAACAAGTTTATAGCCTTGGCCGACTGGCCCGGGTAATCTTTGAAATTTCATCGTGATGGGGATAGATCACTGCAATTGTTGGTCTTCAACGAGGAATTCCTAGTAAGCGCGAGTCATCAGCTCGCGTTGACTACGTCCAAGCCCTTTGTACACACCGCCCGTCGCTCCTACCGATTGAATGATCCGGTTAAATGTTCGAATCGCGGCGACGTGGGCGGTTCGCTGCCCGAGACGTCGCGAGAAGTCCATTGAACCTTATCATTTAGAGGAAGGAGAAGTCGTAACACGGTTTCCGTAGGTGAACCTGCGGAAGGATCATTGTCGAAACCTGCACAGCAGAACGACCCCCC
>NW_025836366.1:0-3363 GCF_002878395.1 Capsicum annuum | reverse complement strand
ATTTAACTACAATGCTTAATTTCTAGTCTCTTAGACATTTTATCGAACACCTCACATGCACAACTTAGGCAAAAGTATAATAACCCAACTACTCATCATGAACAACCAAATTTATATGTTTCCACTCATATATTATTATACATTCATACAAACCACATAAGTATCCCTTCTTGGAGGTCATTCAACAACAACAACAAGTACATAATCCATTTATCACACAAATACCACATACTAAGGACAAGGCTTGATAATCTTGTAGACAAACATGAATCACAACTCAATCATAGCAAGAACATCAATTTCAACTCACAAGACTCATTAAAAATTTATAAACATAAATCTTGGAGATATAGAAAAAGGTAATTGAGCTTCTTGGATGAAAGGGACCTAAGAATCAACATCTACATACCTTGCGGAAACTCTTTTCTTGAAGGCGCTTGGAAGAATTCTTGATCCTTGCTCTTGATTCTCTCTTAATTTTTGGTGGAAGAAGAGAAAATTTTTTATTTTGAAAACCCTAGTTTTTAGGTGAAAGAAGAGAAAAGAAAATGAGGCCTTCAACACTTATGTGGGTATTTATAGAGGTTGGGGAAAGATTGAAAATGACCAAAATGCCCTTTAAAGAAAAATAGTTGAAAACTGCTGATTGGGGTCTGTGACGGTCGATCTGATGGTCCGTCAGAGGGACTGACGGTCCACCAGGTCGTCCATCACTCGAGTGCCAAATCTGGGTCATTATGCCTCATTGTGATGGTCTAAGTAACGGCCCATCAGGAATCTGATGGTCCACCAGATTGTCCATCACTCAGGGGTCAGGAATGGGCCATTCTATTTTGACCTGACGGTCCGTCAACTTATTGACAGTCCACCACTTTGGCCGTCATATGATGACCAAAAAGAAAGGTCACTGCTTTGTATTGACGGGACAGTTGATGGCCCACCAAGGACCTGATGGTCCACCAGGTCGACCGTCAAACCTGGGCGATTCCGATATCATTTAGTAAAACGGCCATAACTCCCTCGTCCAATGTTGGATTTCGATAAAATTGGTATCGATGGAAAGCTTATTCAATGCTCTACATGAAAAAAATTGAAATTATAGAAATATAACACGATTCAAAGTGTTTCATACTTAGGAATATATTTCTGAAATTTTTAGACTCGGATTTTTGTTTTTTTCGAAAATGCTATAAGGCTTAGACTAGGAGAGAACTTTATGGGGTATTAAAGCTTCCTACTTTTTTAGCATCAAAACTCAAAATTGTTAACCCATTCTCGAAGATAATACAACTAAAAATCTTTTTTTTCATCATTAACTAAAAAGCCCTATTTTTTAGAATAAAGAACAAATGTAGAACTCTTCTTGAACTCTGTTACCTGCAAAGATAGAGAAAATGATAGATACAAGCGGGAATAACCTCAAAAAAAATAACTATATATAGTCATAAATGGGAAGAAAATTGACCTGTTTTGAAGGGTTGAGCAATATGTTGAGTAGTTGTTGTTTGTATTGTTGAGAGAGAGGGGAGACCCTGAGAGAGAGAGAGAGAGAGAGAGAGAGAGAAGAGCGAGAAATTAAGATTTAAAATGAAAATTTTTTCGCGCAAATGGATGATTTAAATAGGTTGATTTGTAATTTTGAAAAAGAATGGCAAGTTTTGAAAATGCTAATTTGGTCTGAATTGATCTTAATTAATTTTAAAATTTTAAAAGATATAGTTTTTAAAACATTGAGTTGATGAGAACTCACTTCAACTCAGAGTGATCGATCGATGACTCAGGCCGGGATGGACGCAATACCAACACCATGCAATTGCAAAGACTTGATTGGATTTATATTTGACCCTGCGAGCTCATTCATTCATCTCTAGTTCCACCTAAATCAACTTAGGTACTATCACTATCCTAACATTGAGTTGATGAGAACTCATTTTAACTTAGAGTGATTGATCGATGACTCAGTTCGGGATGAATGCAATGCCAACGCCATGCAATTGCAAAGACTCGATTGGATTTGTAGTTGACCCTAAGAGCTTATTCATTCATCCCTAGTTACACCTAAATCAACTTAGGTACTATCACTATCCTAATATTGAGTTGATGAGAACTCATTTCAACTCAGAGTGATCGATCGACGACTCGGGTCGGGATGAACTCAATACCAACGCCATTTAATTACAAAAACTCGATTGGATTTGTAGTTGACCCTATGAGCTCATTTATTTATCCTTAGTTCCACCTAAATCAACTTAGGTACTATCACTATCCTAACATTAATTTGATGAGAACTTATTTCAACTCAGAGAGATCGATCGATGACTTGGGTCAGGGTGAACGCAATACCAACGCCATGCAATTCCAAAAACTTGATTGGATTTGTAGTTGACCCTACGAGCTTATTCATTCATCCCTAGTTCCACCTAAATCAACTTAGGTGCTACTAATATCTTAACATTGAGTTGATGAGAACTCGTTTCAACTCAGAGTGATAGATCGATGACTTAGGTCGGAATGAACGCAATACCAACGCCATGTAATTACAAAGAATCGATTGAATTTGAAGTTGACCCTGCAAGCTCATTCATTCATCCATACTTCCACTTAAATCAATTTAGGAACTATCACTATCCTAACATTGAGTTGATGAGAACTCAATTCAACTTAAAGTGATCGATCAATGACTCAGGTTGGGATAAATGCAATACCAACGTCATGCAATTGCAAAGACTCAATTGGATTTGTAGTTGACCCTGCGAGCTCATTCATTCATCCCTAGTTCCATCTAAATCAATTGCAATAAAATCTGTTGTAATAAACGACTGAGCTATTGAAAATTTTCAAACAGGTATTCATATTTATTGCAACACATGGCATATCTGATTTAATTATCAAATAGACATGTGCATCTGTTGTGACAGATGACTGAGCTGTTGGAAATTTTCAAACATATATTTATATCTATTGTAACAGATGACATATCTGATTTAATTAATTATCAAATGGACATTTTCATCTGTTTTCACAGATGAATGAGCTGTTGAAATTTTTAAATAGATATTTATATCTGTTGTAACAGATGACTGAGCTGTTCGGATTTCTAAATAGATATTTATATATGTTGCAACAGATGACATATCTGTTTAAAAATATTTTTTTCTCTTTTAATTTTAAATCAAGCTTCTGGTTCGAGTAGATAATATCAAGTAGTAGTACTTACTACTAAAGGCGATAAAAATGTCTCTTGGATATCTCAAAAGTGAGTTTATTAAGCAGTCTTGTCTTGTCTTTTCAATGTCATTAGTCTTAGTCTTCCTCTTGCGCCTCAAATTATTAATGAAATTAATTAATATTAATTATTGAATA
>NW_025836365.1:0-1130 GCF_002878395.1 Capsicum annuum | reverse complement strand
TAGTTCTAAATTATGATAAAGTAGTATAAAACTACGCATTTATTTTTCAGCATCATTTTCTAACTGCTTTCACTTGACGGCCTATAAGACATAAACAAAAAAAATAATATAAATTAGTCTTTCACACACACAAAAATTAAAATCGACTTTAAAAATTAATTAAAGTTTATAATTATTACCCTAAATGCAAATTGGTGTCTGGATCACTAGCTAAAACCTCCTTCGAAGCCAAACTACGCTTGAGATCCTCAATCTGAATAAATAAAACATATTATTGAATATTTTAGTATATAAAAAAGGTAAATATATTAACAAAATTAGGAAAAAAATTATTATAAATTAAAATTATAATAATATGAGAATACTTATTTCTTTATGCAATTTTTCATTTTCAAGCATAGCCATTTCCTCCTGCCCAAAAACAAGGTGAAATTATTTGTGAAAATAAATTTTATATATATATATATGTGTGTGTGTAATATATAATAAAAATTTCCAATAAAGAAAGTTACATCAATTTAATAACTATCAAAATAAAAAGGAGATTTTAACACAAAATTAATTTTGTATATATACCTTCTGCTTTGATTTTTCAAGTTCTTTCACGAGGTCTTGTTCCTGAAATATAAAGAATTTTTTTAGAAAAAGAAATTAATAAATAAAATAATTTTTGCAGGGTTCGGGAAAAGAGTCGCACCTCCAAGTGATGTGATGTCGAATTTCTATCCTAATGCAAATATTAGTGACTACTTCCACGTGCAGAAGACATTCTACGTTTATGGACCTCAACGGAGGCAGCCTACCCTAATGGAAGCATTCGTGACTACTTCTACGTGTACAAAACATCCCACATTTATGCACCTCAATGGAGACAGCCTATACCCTAATGCAAGCATTAGTGACTTCTTTCACATGCACAAAGCATGCATCTCATATTTATACAGGGAACGGAGGATTACCGTCGCCAAGGGTGTGATATGGAGACAGCCTATCCTAATGCAAATATTAATGCTTGTTTTCACAATTCAAACTCATAACTTCTTACAACTTTACCATTACTTCGAAACTTCTAGTTTGATTAGTAAATTAATATATACATACCTTTTGCTTCTTCACAGCCAAAGAAACTT
>NW_025836364.1:0-1167 GCF_002878395.1 Capsicum annuum | reverse complement strand
CCCAACAGATGACTTTTTTCTCATATTATAATAAAAATTCTCGGTTTGTTTATTCAACACTTCAAAGTTCCTTTAATTTTTTTAATAAATAAGATATGGGTAAATAGTAATTAAATAAAAAAACAGATGTAAACAACTTGCAAAGAAGAAGATGAGAATGAAAAAGCAATAATGAACCATACCTTAATATCGAAAAGGTGATAAAAATAGAAATTTAAGTTGAGAAAAGATATGGATCAATTTAGATTCGAAAAGATCTTTATTAGAAGAGTATAGAAAAGAGATAAAAAAAAAGTTGTGACCCTAAAGAGGAGAGAAAGAAAAATATGAGAGTTGAATAAAATAAACTGCAGTTGAAGGAAGAGATGAGATGAGATTTTATTGGAATTGATTTAGGTGAAACTAGCGATGAATGAATGAGCTTCCAGGGTCAACTACAAATCCAATCGAGTCTTTGCAATTGCATGGCGTTAGTATTGTGTTCTTCCCAACTCGAGTCGTTGATCGATCACTCTGAGTTAAAATGAGTTATCATCAACTCAATATTAGGATTGTTATATTACCTAAGTTGATTTAGGTGGAACTAGGTATGAATGAATGAGCTCACAGGGTCAACTATAAATCCAATCGAGTTTTTGCAATTGCATGGTGTTGGTATTGCGTTCATCCTAACCCGAGTCTTTGATGGATCACTTTGAGTTGAAATGAGTTCTCATCAACTCAATGTTAGTATAGTGATAGTACCTAAGTTGATTTAGGTGCAACTAGGGATGAATAAATGAGCTCTCAGGGTCAACTTCAAATCCAATCGAGTCTTTACAATTGCATTGCATTGGTACTGTGTTTATCCTAACCCGAGTCATCGATCAATCACTCTGAGTTGAAATGAGTTCTCATCAACTCAATGTTAGAATAGTGATAGTACCTAAGTTGATTAGGTGGACCTAGGGATGAATGAATGAGCTCTCAGGGTCAACTAAAAATCTGATCGAGTCTTTGCAATTGCATGGCATTGGTATTGTGTTCATCTCGACCCGAGTCATCGATCGATCACTCTAAGTTGAAATGAGTTCTTATCAACTCAATGTTAGGATAGTGATAGTACCTAAGTTGATTTAGGTGGAACTAGGGATGAATGAATGAGCTCACAGGGTCAACTACAAAACC
>NW_025836363.1:0-1065 GCF_002878395.1 Capsicum annuum | reverse complement strand
CTATAGAAGATATATACACATGTATACGCACCATTCAATGTATATATACTACTACTTATAAAATATACTACATTATATATACAATACAATATATATAGATATACTTATATACTAATTTATAAAACATATACACATGTATACGTTAAATATACACTTTTATAGAAGATATATGCACAAATATACAAAGCATATGCTACTTAATATAATGAATTAATAATATTTGGTAGTAAATTAATAATATATTAGAAGTAAGTTTTAAATTTAAAGTAGAAAGCCAGAAATTCAATTTAAAATTTTAAATCGTTAAATGAAAAAATATAAAAAGCAAGGACTAAGGAGTGAATGAATTTGGGGAATTTTATGGATTGCAAAATGATCCAAAATTTATAATTTACATGAATGAAAAATCTACAAATTATGCATCATTTTTTTCAACTCATTCATGTTAATATTAACGGGAACTTGCATAGGATAATCGAAGTCAACGGGGGCAAAACCATGCATTGGACTTGATTCTGCTGAGTTCTCCCGTGAAGTCATAATTTCTTCAAGTTTCAGCTCGTCACTCGACTTCAGTTCCATTCCTTGGTTTGTTCTTTCTGCTATAATCCAATCTCTGAGGTAAACTAGAACATTCATTGCATTGCTTCCCAATGAGTGTCGGTTGTCTCCAAGCTGCTGTCGTCCCTGACTAAAGGCGCTCTCTGATGCAACAGTTGACATTGGAACATTCAAGATATCTCTAGCTAATCCTGAAATCACAGGTTTTTGTGTTTCATTACTCCTCCACCAATCCAACGTGTTGATCCGTCGTCTGCGATCCTCTGGTGCCGTCCGAAGATAATATTTCAGCTCTTCCCAATAAATTGATGTGTAAGTTCTCTCATCAACACTGTTTCAACAATTTAAATCATAAAACGAATCAGAAAAAACACTATGTGCCGGCCTTTTAGAAGATGATGGTTCCTCAGGAGGATGATGAGCGACAGTTGGAGTGATATTTGTAGGTACGGCTAAATCAAATAAATCAGCATAGTGATTATATAATTTTTCTATGTAATCCTT
>NW_025836362.1:0-1041 GCF_002878395.1 Capsicum annuum | reverse complement strand
GATCAAACAAGGTGATATATATAGCATAATGTTGAAGGTATAATAACGTAAAATAAATTAATCGATATATATTATGGGGTAATAAAATGGCGTATGTAAGCAGTAATCAAAAGATAGATAACTGAATCTAATTAATTGATAATCCAATTGAAAATATAAACAATTTACAGGATCTCTTAGACTGAGGCTTGAGCGGATTAAGCCGCTCAGTCTACCAGACCAAGCAATAATATCGGATTAAGCTAAAGTCGGAAAACCGAACCGAAGCACCAACCGAAATAATGAAGAAATTTCGAAGTTTCTGACTGTATGGTAAATCTTTCACCCGAACAAGGGGCCTGTCAGAAATCAAACAATTTTTGTTGTTAGCCCATATGTCTAGTAGTTCTAATTGTGCAAAAATCGCCCTTTCTTTCCTTTTACGGGCTTCAAAGGCACAACTCACTAGACGGAGTCACAGAGACAGAGCTATCGTAAAACTGTTGATCTCGACTGTACCTCTATTTCGGAACCAAGTCGGGAAACTAGAAAATTTCTTGTATTATCTAAGTAGAGTCTGGATCTTTCATAGTTCATATACTTCGAGAGGTTAGAACTGTCGTATGAGCATAAAAAGGGAGTCTAGCCGGACATAGACATAGTCACGGCGTAGATCTGGGAGAATAAAGAAAGGCAACAAAGTGAAAAAAAAAGGAATCTTACACAGTAATATGTGGGTCCTGTGTACAGTGTTTTACCACAGTAGTTTGAAACAGTACTATTACATATGCAGATTTATTTTTTGTGGCCCCATCGCAGAAATTCTTCTGCATTAGCTAATACTTCTTCTTCGTTCAGGGTTTCTGGCGGCTGGGAATCTGTGATATCGTCAGTGTTCCGTTCTGTGCTATGCATGGATGTGTCTGAGGTTTGTTCAACGGTATGAAGCAACTTATCCCGGACTTCGGCCAGATATTCTTCAATAAGTTGGAGCTTGTTTCCATCATGGGCAGAGATTCTTCGGGAGACATAATTGAATGATTTATCTTCAATTAAAATAGA
>NW_025836361.1:0-2477 GCF_002878395.1 Capsicum annuum | reverse complement strand
TAGGAACTACATAGCTTATCACTAATTATAAAAGTAAGAAAAGGTGAAGACTACTTCTGGCAAAGAACATTCCCATTTCCTAGCTCAAATAATTTATTTACCACCAGAAACTGTAAAACTAGTTCTTAATAATAAAAATCAAACGCATCAGAAGACCAAAGTGAATATGTAGTAGGTCCTGTGAGAAAAAAACATCGCAAAGGAATTAATTCAGTTGTTTCAAACATATAATCAAATACCTGGGGTGCATTATGTGCATAATGATGTCATGGTGCTAAGTGAGTACCATGAGGTTTGGAATGGATCTCAATTAAAAGTACACGCAACACCGGAGAAAGTACAGAAACAACGTTAGAGACTAAATCTGACCTCTAGGCGAAGAGGTGAGGTTTCTGATTCAGTCATCACTATTCATATGTGAGTTTCAAACATCTCAATTATTTGGTCAATCCTGCACAATTTGAAGTTGTTGGGTTCATAGTAGATGAAAGAAGTGTGAATCAAAAAATGGAGAGTAAAAGGGTGGAGGGAAGGAGACGGAAAGTGTACTCCCAAATTGGCAAGTTTACTCTTTCTCCCACATTGGTGGAAGAAGAGAACTTGAGAGTGTTTATATTGAGAAACACTAACTCCACATGGATAGTGAGGCAAGAACTAGATGATGCCTCGCACCGTCGTCGTCGTCGCTCACTCGGCTTCGGATGTGGATTGATCGATGAGATCTATCTTTTCGGATAAACTTTATACTCGTTGAACAGATGCACTGTTCCAGTAAACAGATGCACAGTTCCAATTAACTGGTGCACTGTTTCACGAAATGGTGTAATGTTTCAGCAAAAATACTGCACTGTTTCGGGAAAAAACAGCCATCCAATTTCAGAATAATTACACCTCTAAGTTGAACCAATGCCACCTTTTTTAACAGGCATGTTATGGCTATAAAAACTTGCCTTCTTCCACTGGTTTGATGAAATGAAATTTTCACAACAAAAACTCTCTTCTTTTCTTTACAAATATTCTGTGTGATCAATCAAAGCGTTCTGTGCGTTCGAAGAATCCGCCTATTTGAGGTACCGCTATAGTCGGATTGAAGGCCATTTTATCCTTGGAGAAAAAATTCCACAACCTCAGTTATAGTGAGGGGAATTATTTCCTTAAGGAAATTCCGTGAATTCGGACGACTTGGCCTATTCAATTTCTGCTTCATCTTATTTTTTCTAAAAAATAAATACATCTCTTGAAAAGGTCATTTTGATCTTGTGTTGAGGGTATTTGATACTTCATTGTGTTCTTATTTATACTTGAACTCTAGTTGAAGTTGTTGTAATATACAGATTCTGCATACCCGACCATATTGTGGGAAATAACAATCTTAAGGAAATAATCTACAGAATCTGTATTGCTTGTTTTGGGAGATTAAAGCTTAAGCTTTCTACTCCACTTGAATTTAACTAGTGATTAGAAGACATAAAATCTTCATCACAAGTTAAGGTTCACTCGGTTGACGATTCGAAGTAATAAAAACTTCATCGTTAACTAGAAACAAGAAAAAGAGTTTCAAGTTATTTAACTTTATAAATAGTATTATAAAAAATTACTAAGTTTTCTGTCTTGTGGTGACAGGAAAAATGACAACTGAAAGTCAAATGCATGATGTGGCTACAACTATGGGGGTAAATAATATTTCTTCATCAAGCCGCACAAATGCTCCGCCAACAATGGCACCGGCGGAGAAGCCCAAGAAATTTTCTGGCATTGATTTCAAGCGGTAACAGCAAAAGATGTTCTTTTACCTCACCACTTTATGTCTGCAACGGTTCACTAGCGAAGACGCTCCTGAGGTGCTCGAGGGAACCTCGGACAAAGACCGCTTCGTTATTGTAGAAGCTTGGAAACATTCGGACTTTCTTTGTAGGAATTATATTCTGAGTGGTCTCCAAGACGACCTCTACAATGTTTATAGTGGAACCAAGACATCAAAGGAACTGTGGGGGGAACTTGAACGGAAATATAAGACGAAGGATGCGGGAATTAAGAAATTCCTTGTTGCACGGTTCCTGGACTTCAAAATGATAGATAGCAAATCTGTTGTCTCTCAAGTACAAGAGTTGCAAGTCATCATACATGATCTCCTAGCAGAAGGTATATATTTGAAAAATACTTTCGTTGAACAAATTAAAAATGTTCTTAATACTCACATAAACTGTTTTGCAGGTTTAATTGTGAATGATGCTTTCCAAGTAGCAGCGATAGTTGAGAAGCTACCACCTTTGTGGAAAGACTTCAAAAACTACTTAAAGCATAAGCGCAAAGAGATGATTGTTGAAGATCTTATTGTCCGACTTCGTATTGAAGAAGATAATAAAGCTGCCGAAAGAAGGTCAAAGGGGAATTCTACAATTAATGGAGCACATATTATTGAAGATGACCAAAACAACAACAACAACAACAAACCCAGTGTATTCCCACCTGGTGGG
>NW_025836360.1:0-1197 GCF_002878395.1 Capsicum annuum | reverse complement strand
AGCCCTGGGGGTATTAAATACCTAAAAATCATAGCTTTTTATTTAGTATAGTCTTAGTACTTTACAGAATAGCCTTAGAGCATAATATGAGCATTATCAGAAGAGTCAGATATCAGTCAATTTAACTCAAAACAGTCTAGTATTTTAGTATCTTTCAGTTGGGAGTAGGATTCAACACTGAGTGAGTGTAGGGATGGTGTCTTCCCCATCAGATAGGCTAAGTCGTTAGTAGCAGTCCCTATATTCTTGAACCACATAGCCAACATAGGATATGAGTAGTCACCCATTAGATTAGGCTTGACTATCTCCCAGGGGTCATGCGTCAGTCCAAGCTTGACACCCTTAGTCCTTTGGACATTATATTAGTTTAGTGGATCCACACAGCCATTGTTAGTACCCATGGCATAGTATTAACACCTTTACAACTAGGGTTATATATTGGAAGCTGATTATTCTTTAGTTTAGAGACTGCCATTGCGTAGAAAATTTAATTAGCTTTTCAATGATATAAAATTCACCAAAATCCGATAACCGAGTAAGAAGTTATGGAGATTTTAAGTTTCAATCATTAAACACCATCATTTTAGTCTCTAGCGCATCGCAGAGCCATTCTAAATGAAACTTATCAATTTCCAATGTGACTCCCGATCATGGCGCATCGCGGAGTAGGCCAAGTTCTCGTTTGTCAATTTGTAGTGGGCCTCCACGATGTTGGCGCGTCGTGGACGTGGTAAAATTGGCATCCAAAGGCTTACCGTGATAGTGGCACATCACAACGTTTATCTAGGTCCCAATTTTCCTTTTCTAATGGCTTGGAGCGATGTAGTGCACCGCGCTACGGCCAAAAATTGGGACATTTAGTTTACAGCTTCCGTTTTTAAATTTGTTTAGGGGTATTTGGGTCTTTTTCAACTGCCCTAATTAACCTAAAACATGAAATTTAAACCCTAAGCACCCCAAGTAGTCACCATTATTCAATTTTCTCTCAAATTAAAGATCCCCCTTTTTAAGAACAAGAAATTGTAGCTCTCAAATTCAAGTCCAATCCACACGAATTCATCAAGAACTTAAAGAAATTCATTATCGCAAGTATGTTAGATGTTCATCCATGGATCCTTTTCATCCATGGAGTCCAAGTAACACTTTTAATTATAAAATTATAACCTTTTCAAGTTATTATATTTTAAATTGTGATGT
>NW_025836359.1:0-1171 GCF_002878395.1 Capsicum annuum | reverse complement strand
TTAAAAAGTAAGGGTATGCGTTTGGGTTGTTTAAGTGATTCGTGGGTTTCCTTAGACTTTTTGTCGCTAGATTCGGGACCTCGGAAGGTTTTGATTGCTTTTGGGATGAATTTCATGTGACTAAGGAGAAGTGAGAGAAAAATCGTCTTGAAGTCTTCACCCTCACTTTGTTAGGTATTTTAGTGTTTACACTAGAAGAAAGACGTATTAATACCCGTTTGCAATCTGTGGTGATGGCCCTATTTCATAAGGATCAAAACGATAAGGGCATTAATCAAAAGGGCAGGTTCACCCTCATACCCATGATCTTAACAGAAATATATAAGACTTTAACCGAAGTGAAGAGGGGAAGGATATTTTTTTAGGGCAGTAACCTAATATTGCAGATATGGGTGATGGAGCATTTACATGCACCTTCTTTAGTTAGACCAGATGTGTTAGATCGTTGTATTCCCAATTGAGTGAAAGCCATGGACTCCAGGTTGCGTTTGGATAAATTCTCGCTACCCGTGGGAGTCGAGGCTTGGATTGAATTTCTTGAATCAAGAACCGGGGATAACATTTTATGGACTTATCTATGGCTTCGACCGAAGATAATCTTGTTGGGTTGTCAGACGTAGCTCCCTTTAGTTATGTTAGGGCTCAATTGCACTAGACCATACAGTCCTTCTAGGGTAATGCGCCAGTTGGGTAGGCTGCAGGACGTGCCACCAGCGGTGGATCTTCTGAAGGATGTTGAGTACTTCAAGGACCAAGCCTTAGGTGAGAGTAAGTACTATCAATTTTGGAAACATGCAATAAAGCTAGGTGTGGACACACTCAAAGAAAGTTTGGATAATCTGGGCCACACTCAGGGATATGAGGTCTGGCTTCAATCTATCCCTCGGGGTATCAGTCAACCCTTACCAGTGCAGTTTAGAGGGAGAATACAGGAAGAATGCATAGTAGACGATCATCAGGATGAAAGTGTAGGGTCCAAAGTGGAAACACTGAGGGTTCAGCTAGCAGATTTGTTCAAGACGGTAGAAAGGTGTCAGAATAATCTTTCCAAGTGCACTTCTCATGAAGCAGGAATACGGGCCCGAAGCGTCTTCCCCGGTATCAGGGTGTCTTTACAGGATATTCTACAAAGCTTAAATAGGAGAAAGAGAACTTCAGAGGCAGGTCTATA
>NW_025836358.1:0-5009 GCF_002878395.1 Capsicum annuum | reverse complement strand
GTATGATAAATATAATCAGTTTTGTGACTTTTGTGACATAAGATGTGTCAAATATGATATTTTCTGCCGGATTCATGGCTCTTAGTGATGGATACATTGGAATCACTGTTGTGCACCCAAGACTTTGTGTTACCATACCCTGGTTCATGTTTGCAAAACCAATTCATTTGAAACTTGTGCTACCTTGTTAGTACCTCCATATAACTCATGCCGTGTTTCCCATGTTCCTACCCTTTTGTTTTTCAAGTACACAAATTGTTAATTCTTTTTACTGAATTTCTTAGAGATTCATCGAAAGTCAAAAGCCGTCTCACAGTTGAGCAACGTGTTTCCAGGTTGCCCATATGTCGGGGTTCAAGTAGCAAAAGATTGGTTGACATTCTTCATCATGGAATTTCAGGTCATGCCGAAGAGCTTAAAGGTGCCAAGGCATTGATTGATGGGAAATTGGTAATTAACTCTAAACTTGTGGTTTGAGTCTAGATCAACCATTATCCTTAAACTTGGATGCTGCTTTTCCTCTAAAAGCATCCTCATGGCCACTCCTTACGATTTTACTACCTCACGTTGCAACTTGTTTTTTCTCTTTCTTTCATTTTAAGTAATTGCTAACAGAAAATATCACACTTAACAGCGTTAGTTCTTGAGTAATGACATAAAATGGGCCTTAAAATATGATATAGGCTTCTACTCTATACTTGATTTGCTTGCTTGTCCTCTATCAAAATATGATCCCGGTCTCTTCCCTTGGTTACTATGCCAGACAATTTTCAACTTTTTCTCTCATTTCTAGGCAAATGAGGATGAGCAGTTTGAATTAGGTGTCGTACATGATGTTGAATTCCTCCTACCTTTCAATGAAGATAAGTATTTGGAAGGTCTGTAAAACATTCTCCAATTTACACAGTTAGTCTTTCTTTTGAAGTTGATGAAGTCTGAGTTAGTTGCTATACTAGTAATTTCTTTATTTCTGCCGTTCATCTCCTATTTATTGTGAAGTATGCAGCCAAAAAGAGGTTACAGGTCTTCTAGTCTTTAGTGGCTGTATCTGCTCCTATGCTTACTCAAATTCGAAGGAACCAGCTTCTCAAGCTTTGACTGACATAAAGGTATTTTAACTTTGCATTTGATGTTGTTTGTTCCCTACATGAAGGACTAAAATGTTTAATAATCTGTTCTTGCTTATCTGTTGCATTCATGGATTTTAGGATGTTCTAGTAGATTTCAATCCATTTGTTGGGCTTCAAAAAGCCATATTATCAGAGCATATTGGATGGATTACTCGAAGCAGAGAGCTTCTTTTGTATTTTCTCCATAAGATCACAGGTGCATGTACACCTGGTTCTGGATTTAACCACAATTTTTTTCTCAAAAGGGAATATTTTACTGTTTGGGTTAGAGCTAATTTGGTCTATCGGAAACAACCTCTCTACTTCTTCAGAGGTAGTGGTATGGACTGTGTACATGTTACCCTCCCCAGACACCACTATGTGGGAACGCACTAGGTTTGTTGTTGTTGTTTGTTTGAGTTAGAGTTAATTTGGTTTTAGCTTACATTTGTTCTGCTCAATGTTAGAACATAGATCCTGGTTGTCTTTGTTTTTTTTTCTCCAGCATTCAACTTTTTGTCTTCTTGGTGCTTAGGAAGACATAATTAAGAGTCTAAGAAGCAGGTTAGATATGATGTGTGATGAGGCAGACAGAAAATCAGATTCTAAACAGGATAGATCTGAAGAGAACAACAACCAGATATTAAGTGGGAATGCAGCTCTGCAACTTGATTTACAGTTACAGAGGTATAGCGCAGTGTAATGGTATCTATTCTTCTCTAGATGTCCAGATTTAACCCTGCGCACTTATTGTTCACCATGGCATCTGCATCTGTCAACAAAATTCTCTTAGTTTGTCTTTTTTGTGGTCTGAACTTAGTATTTTACTGAGATTTAGTTGACTCCCTATAAACTTTAAATTTAAAATTGAGGACTTGATACTTCATTTTTCTCATGAAAAGTTGATACTTCCTCTATAATTTTCTTATTGAGAACTACAAGAGTAATTTTGTCACTGGTCATGCTTATGACTAGGGGTGCTTATCGGTCCGTTCGGTCTGGTTTTGTGTATTATTGGTTCGGTTTATCATTTATAGGTTTGTAAATATGTTAAATTGATAACAAAACCAATAAGATAATTGTTATCGGTTTTCGGTTAATCGGTTAGCTGTCCTTGATGATTTGATTTTCGGTTTAACATATAAGAAAATGCTCCTTTAATGTTTGTTTCCTTCGCTTGTTTGCATTTGTTCATAAATATTGTCTTCACGGGGTATTTATTGCTAAAACAAATGTCATGAACTACTATAATAAGTATGAGGCAAAGGAATAAAAAGGTTATCTAACCAGAATTACTAACAGGAAGTATTGTGAATGACTTGTGGAAAATTGTAATTCAAAGATACAAATTTATATGCTTCCAACTATCTTATATTAGTGTTAATACTTAAGGGGTCGTTTGGTAGGATGCATTAGAAAAAATAATGCATGCATCAGCTCTGTGTATTACTAATACCTTGTTTGGTACACTTTATCAACTTATGTATAACTAATGCAAGCATTAGTTATAGACTATTGCGTATTATGCTATGCGTAACTAATACATGAGAAACCTTGGTATTAGCAGACTTAATACATGCATTAGCATGGGTAAAGACACAATAGCCCCTCAACCTTTTCCACATCATTTTCCTTAAATTTGTGGAGCTTATTTTTGTATTAATTTTTTTATTTAAAAATATACAATGCAAGTTAATTTTTAAAACATCAAACCAAATACTGAATAAGAAATGATCTCAACATAACTAATACTAGCATTGGTAATACAAACATTACTGATACATCATATTTTGCACTATTCTTGTACGCCCTACCAAATGACTCCTACTTATTCATTTCAAACCAAAGTAAAGATTTTAAAGTGCCCAAGAATATTCTTCCGCCATTTAAATCAAAGAGGTTGCAGGCATATCAACATCAAAGAGATGAATCCATATGAACTTGGAAGCAGTCGCTTTCTCCCTAATGTGTGTTTACTAACAAACTATAATGCAAAGTTGTAAATCAAAGTTGTTGCTCCAGAAGTCTGAAAAAATAGAACTTATGAAATAAGAATACGATTTCTATCTAGACTCTAAAACCACTTTTGTATAATTAGGGATAAAAAGATAATTTAATCTGACTTTAATCTGACCTTATTGGGTTATCGGTTTAATCGTTATGTAAAACCTAAAGACCAAACCAGTAGTCCAATAAAAAGTTTACAAAATCATTTAAAACCCATTAACCCTATAACTCGATACGATAAACCAATAACATTTTTGTTTTCCGGTTTGATTATCGGTAAACCGGTTTTTGCACACTCCTACTTTATGACCCTCTAGACAAGATGTCACCTCCTTTTGACTTATTGGTGGGATTCTCACTGACATCATGTTCTGCTTACACCAGATTCATAACCAAAATGTACTCCCCCGGGCCCCATGTGACGACAATGTCAATAATTATTGTTGTTTTTCTGCTGTTATCCTCGTTGTAAGTTGCGTGATTATTGTTATTTGCGTCTGAATTTAGAGATTAAAAGAATTTCATTTTGCTAAATAACTTTATAGTTATTACACTTTGACCTTCATCTTTTACTGGACTGTAGCAGTTGGCTTCTTAGCTGTGCTGAAATGGCTAACTTGCTTTTTAAACAGTAAACATTGCAGTCTGTCATTTCCTCGAAGAGTATTTTTACCCTGGCTGGCTGATACATTCCTTTGTGACTATGTGCAGCCATCTGAATCAGTTGAGGTGAGTTAGTTGCACGCGTTATATTCTTTGATGAAGCAAATAATACTACACAGCCGTATTTCTTTTATTTGCCTTCCATTAACATAAAAAAATATTTTTTCCTTATATAATGTTACTTTCTTGCTTTAAAGCTGCATGTAGAAAGGGTGTTGGACTACGCATTACTTCATAGTCCTGTAACTATACTGACGCTGCAGGCACTTTTGTCTTCAGGTGTTTGCATACCTAAAACACAAGCACGCGAGTGTGGTTAATATAATACTTGATTCTTGTAAATATTTTCAGTTGGTGTTTCACCTCAAGGAGCGTGTTTCTTGTGAAAACTTGTTTGTTTTTTAGTACTATTAAAAACTGTCAAGAAAAGCTAATACCTTTCTATATAATGGTTGTCGTACTGAAGCTTCTTCCTTGATCTCACTGAACCATTAGCAGCAAACTTAATCATTATCACACTTGCTGAATTCTTTACTGGGACATTTTGTTGTCTCCCTGTGATAATTGTATATGCGGCTGCTTAAGATGGGATCTGCCTTGACAAATAAGTTTTGTCCATTTGGTATGGAAGTATGCAGTATTTGTTAGACAATGTTACCATATTGCTCAATGTAATGTGTCTGTAATTTTGAGATCATGACCTAAATTCAATTCTGATGTGCTATACTTTGAGTTAGGTTGTCAAGGATCATTTTGCCGAGCTCGTGTTCATAGAGTTTCCAAATGATTCTTCAAAAATCTTGGAGCCTGAAGCTGAAGCTCGTGCATTGTTATCCACCACAACAAAATCATTTCGGAAGGTGTCAACTCCATATTCTCTGCTACCTAAGTCAGACGACTCACTCTCAAAGCAAAATAGAACTGCTACAATCTTTGGAAGTGACGAAAAATCGACAAAACCAGCTGGTTTTAACTTGATGATGTCTGTTTTAGTTCT
This sequence comes from Capsicum annuum, assembly GCF_002878395.1. NCBI lineage: Eukaryota > Viridiplantae > Streptophyta > Magnoliopsida > Solanales > Solanaceae > Capsicum > Capsicum annuum. Next base: position 233 of record NW_025836358.1, on the reverse strand, counting down.
TGTTGTATCAATTGTAGTAGGGGTTGTGGTGTTTGTTGTCAGGTCATCATAGGCAACACCAATGTTCAGAACAAATCTCATCATACTGTCTCATGCATGTACTAAAGCTATCATTTACTAGTTTACACTGAATGGTTTATTGTTTTTTTTGGCCAAACAAGAATTTAGGGTGAGTTTGGTATAGAGGAAAATGTTTTCGATTTTCTATGTTCGTTTGGTCAATAGATTTGCAT
>NW_025836357.1:0-2023 GCF_002878395.1 Capsicum annuum | reverse complement strand
TTACCCGTGGGAGTCGATGCTTGGATTGAATTTCTTGAGTCGAGAACCAGGGATAACATTTTATGGACTTATCTGTGGCTTCGACCAAAGATAGAATTATTGGGTTGTTAGACGCAGCTCCCTTTAGTTATGTTAGGGCTCAATTGCACTAGACCATACAGTCCTTCTAGGGTAATGCGCCAGTTGGGTAGGCTAAAGGACGTGCCACCAGTAGTGGATCTTCTGAAGGATGTTGAGTACCTCAAGGACCAAGCCTTAGGTGAGAGTAAGTACGAGCAGTTTTGGAAGCATGCAACAAAGCTAGGTGTGGACACACTCAAAGAAAGTTTGGATAATCCAGGCCACACTCAGGGATATGAGGTCTGGCTTTAATCTATCCCTCGAGGTATCAATCAACCCTTACCAGCGCAGCTTAGAGGGAGAATACAGGAAGAATGCATAGTAGACGACCATCAGGATGAAAGTGTGGGGTCCAAATCAGAAACACTGAGAGTTCAGTTAGCAGATTTATTCAAGACGATAGAAAGGTGTCAGAATAATCTTTCCAAGTGCACTCCTCATGAGGCAGGAATACGGGCCCGAAGCGTCTTCCCTAATATCAGGGTGTCTTTACAGGATATGCTACAAAGTTTAAATGGGAGAAAGAGAACTTCAGAGGCAGGTCTATCTCAGCCAGGGTCATCATGCAGAGCACCAGTCTTAAAGAGCATTTCTTATCTTTATTCAGTTTGAGTCTTTTATGTGTCTGTCATTGTAGGGTGGTGTCTATATTAAGTCGAAGTCAAGTTGTTTTTGGTATTAGGGTCTTTATTAGTAATTTCACCTATATCGTCTCAGGGGGTCTAGAATGTTGTTTCGTATTTGTTGTTTAGTTTTAAAGTGGTCCCAAACTTTTTATACGTTTTGTTGTTCTCTTTCTTCAAAATTTTATGATGTTACGTCTTTCCTTTGTTTGTTTATTTTCGTTTTTGCAAAAAAAAAAAAGTGGGTGATGTTTATGCACATGCTGCCCGAACTACGCAAGATCTGATTTATGTACAACATGATACGTAGGCAACCTACTTTTGGGTTCGATCTAATATTTTGTTTCATTGTTTTTCATTATTTTTCCTCTTTTAAAGAAGAACAAAAGCCATAAAGAATGATAAAATAAAGGTTGATAATGAGAGAAAAGAAAAGAACAGAGATGGATACGAAAAAATATAATAATATAATTATAATAATAATAAGTGTAGATAAAAAAAAAGTGTAGACAAAAATCAGGATAATGTTAAAATGACCTCGTTACCCTCAAAAGATGGTAGAAATGAACATGAATTTAGGACAATTTTACCAATGTGATTCCCATACTTGTTGTGTGCCCTAATCCTAACGGATGTCGTCTTTGATAAGCATGTTCTTTCAGATAACAGTGGTAGGTTTGCAGAACTCTGACTAGTCACCCATACTTCACTAGATCCAAAGCAAAGCTCGCCATGGCTAGTAGGGAGATTGAAAATTTGCTCATTGTCTCGGATCAGGATCACAGGGAAGAAAGTTCTGAACACAATGATGAGGTAGTAAGGCTCAGGCAACAATTGATAAATTTACACCGGGCATGGGCCAGTGGAATGCCTCCTCCTCCGCTTCCTGAAAGTCTTAGGAATATCTCTAATTACCCACCGTTCTCTCAGGAGAAATTCTCTGCTCCTACTGAGTCACCTGAGCACGCGCCAGGATTCACTCTGCAACATTATTATCCTGGCAGTTCTGGTGTACCCTTGGCAGCTCCCCAATCAAGACCAGCTGTTCAGCCAGCGCCACTGATCACACCGATATTCGTGGCTCTGCCACCACATGAAACTCCCATATATGCTGTGCGTACCATAATGAGGCTTCCTAGGTCTGCCAGTGAGCCAGTACTGAAGGTTTCAGATAGTCAGTATTATACTCCGGAGCCTACTTTGCAAATGAATGAACCGTATGGATACACTCAGCTGCCTGTATTTCTATTTGATACAGAGAAACCTGTCACAACAGAGGA
>NW_025836356.1:0-1026 GCF_002878395.1 Capsicum annuum | reverse complement strand
TATATGGTATAGGAGAGTGGCACAAGCGTCCTCTTTTGCAACTTGCTTAAGAATTTCTTGGCCATTTTCAGTTTTAACTACTGTTTCTACGGCTGTGGCTCCATAGATCAGATTTTTGACATCATCGGTGAAGTAGTTATCCCACCAATGTTTTATCATACCAGTAAAACCTGATACGATTATGGTAGCAGCTTCTTTATCCGTGGCTCCTCTGATTTTGTAAGCGGTAATAGCCACGCCCATTTCATGGAGTTTGTTGTAGATTTGATGTTCAGCCAAACCGTCAACATTCCATTCTGTTATTCCTCGACCATCATGGTTGGAGGTCGAAAGGTAGGGATTTTCTTCAAACTGAACGTCTGGGGGAGAAGGTTTCTTGTAATAATTTTTCCTAGTAGAAAAACGATCACTGGTAAGTTTAGAAAGAGAGTTTTTTGGGTTGCTGGACTCAGCTTTCTGGTTGCTGGACTCAGCTTTCTCAGAGATTTTAAACTTAGAAAGTTTGTCATTGATTTGTTCTAAGATTTTTCCCGAAACCTTAAAATCATCGCTGAGATTAGGGAATTTTTCCTTTTGGAATTCACGAATCTTGAAGATAGGGTTGGTTATAGGATTGGGAATTGAAGTCCCTTTCTCAGGAGCGGGGGGACTAAAAGGAATTACAGAATTTTTAGCATCTCCTATTTGCCGGGAGATAGTGTGAAGGACCTGATTGGTATAGTTGTTTTGTTCAACTATCCTATCAAGGTCTCTATTGATAGGGGTGGAAAGAGGTCTATCATGCTTCTTCTTGAAGGGAGAAGCATTGAGGACTTCATTGGAATAAGGGATTTTTATCCCTTCAAGAGGAGGAGTAACTGATTCAATTATCTTGTTACTCTGGGTATACCATTTGTTAATGATAACGTTGAGGGATTCATTTTGATTCTCCATTCTTACGGTGAATTCAAACCATCAGAAGAATTCTATATCACATCAAAGTTTTTTCATATCGGCTATCCATAGCCGACCAAACTCCTTTTGCTG
>NW_025836355.1:0-3082 GCF_002878395.1 Capsicum annuum | reverse complement strand
AACAAGAAGTAATGGAAATTATAGCAGCATGCATGTTTTTGGACTAACATTGTGATAGTTTCAAATGTAATGTTATCCTATCTTCTGCTTTCTTCATAGCCTTAAAATCTGTATGCATGTTTGTTTATTTTTTTTAACCAAAAAGATCACTATAACACATTAATACAGATGGCGTCAAAAATATCATATAGGATCACAGATATGCGGTTAAGCCATCACTAATTTCACCGAAATTTATAGTAAGCAGAGGTTTTTTTTTTCAATAAATAATGGCAAAATTAAAATTCAATAATAAACTACAATAATATAATCAAACTAATTAATACTAATCAAAAACTAATACTCATGCAAACAACTACTTTTACATGGTATTTTATTCACTAACTATTATCAATAAAAATAAAAAAAAAATTAAAAATCATTCATTCTTTCATGTTTACGGAACCATCACTAATCAAGTGATCAATCTTTCCTTCAGGGTGCTCGAAAAAGTCTGATGCATCCAAACATGTGATGTCAACATTATTTTCAGAGAGAAAGTTAGCCTCGGGATTTCTCTCTTTCTTCTTTAGTGATGCTTGATAAAGATCAACCAAGTGCTTGAGAGCACGACAATCACGTGAATAATGTCCTTTTCCGCCACATCGAAAACAAGTAACTGTTTTGTGTTTCTCATCTTTTCTCCTTTTGTTTGATGAATTATTAATACCCGAAACAGAATTTCTTTCTTGGTCATCACGACCACGACCACGTCCACGTCCACGACCAGGGCCGCGACCTTTTTCACGCCTAACATGGTGAGCGTGTACATCATTCACCTCAGGGAATGGTGCAGATTCAGTTGGTCGGTTCTTGTGATTTTTCATCAACAAATCATTATTTTGTTCAGCCACTAGAAGATGAGAACTCAGTTCAGTATACTTCTTGAAACCTTTTTCTCGATATTGTTGCTGTAAAAGCACATTCGAGGCATGAAAAGTGGAGAGCGTCTTTTCCATCATATCATTATCATTGACCGTCTCTCCACAAAGTTTCAATTGAGTATAAATTCTGAACATAGCAGAATTGTATTCATGAACAAACTTGTAGTCTTAAAATCTTAGATGCATCCACTCGTATCGTGCTTTCGGGAGGATGACCATCTTTAAGTGGTCAAACCTTTCTTTTAGGCTATTCCACTGTACGAGTGGATCCTTAGTAGTAAGGTACTCGATTTTCAGAACTTCGTCAAGATGATGACGCAAGAAAATCATAGCCTTAGCGCGATTTTGACTAGATGTTGTATTTTCATTCTTTATGGCGTCTCCAAGACCCATAACATCTAGATGGATTTCAGCATCCAACACCCATGAAAATTGTTCTTGCCCGAACTTTGAAGGGCAACGAACTCATACTTCGTAAGATTGTTAGCCATATGGAAAAAGGAAGAAATAGAGAAAAAAATACCTTAGCCTTAGCCTTCAAATTTGAGACGGTAGAGTCTTGTGTTGATAACGTGTTATAAAATAAGAAAGAATAAAGAAGAAGAGTAGAGAGAATAGAGAGATTAATTTTTATTTCTTCTCTTGAGGAATGATTTACAATGAAGGAAACCCTTCTATTTATAGGGGGAATTTGCCCTAGTTTCACACTAAAAGATAAATACATCAAATCCTGATAGACATCAAATAGATCTTGATAGACATTCACTATAATTGATATATATCATAACAGGTGTGTATATATATATATATACTACTTTGTATTAGCAACCAAGTGGGAAAATTATAAAACAGCCAAACTAACACACAACTTATGGTTTAGAAAATACAATACAAAACAGATGATCTCCAGTATCATTACCAGTATGACTTATAGGTTGTGCTTGGTATGATGGAAAATGTTTTCTATTTTTTCTTGTTTGGTTGTAATAAAATGTTTGGAAAACATTTTTCATAATAACTCATTTTCCTCAATTTGAGGGAAAATGACTTCCCTCATGGGCCAAGGGAAGTCATTTTCCAGAAAATGACAAATGTGACTTATGACCCTACCTCCATCCCTCTTTCCCACCCCAACAACACTCATATTCACATGACTCAAAAAATTTACATTACTCGGAAATATTTTTCACTATACTTTGCTTCAATTTTTCACTGCTTGAAATAAAAAATAGTGAAACCCAAATTTTTTTCATTTTCAATGTTCGTTGAATGTATTGTTATTTTCACATGCATAGAGAAAGACTTACCTATGTTACTTTTGCTAATTGCATATTTCATTTTGTCATCGATGTAACTTGTTTCACGAGGTTGAATAAGCTTGTCGTTCCGTTATATTTCTATTGATTGTAGTATCTTGAGATTGTCCAGACAAAATATTGAAAAGTGCCTCCTATATTTGCTAATTAATAGTTGTTTAAATTTAGTGATTGTAATATTTTAGTATTTGATATTGATATTATTTGTTATGCTTAAATTAGTTCTTACAAGTTGTTGAGTTGCTAGAGACACTGATATACTAGTTAACAGTTGATTTTCTAAAAAAAAAATAAAAATTCACTCACCAATCAAACACTAGAAAATATTTTTCTAAAAAATAGTCTATACCCACCAACCAAACACCATAAAATATTTTTCAAAAAATATTTTTACTCACCAGCCAAACATGAGAAAATAAATAGAAAATCAACTTATTTTTCAAGAAAGCATTTTCCATGGAGAATATTTCCCATCATACCAAACACACCCATAGTGGTAGAGCCAAATTTTTTATTAAGAGATTCAAAAGTAAATACTCGAACTAATTGAAAGGGTTCAATATCTACAATATATACATGAAAAAATTTAATAGTTAACCATGTTTAAATAGTATAATTTTTTACCGAAAAAAATTTCCCCTGAATATATGCCAGCTCCACCCCTGATGACATAGTTGGCAAGTCGGATCAACTAGCAGTTGCACGTATGACAATTGTATTATTTGGTATTTTTCGATAATTACATAACAAAATTACAGTCAAACCTCTTTATAACAATGTTATTTATTTTAATACTTTTTTTTTTTTGCTGCAATAACAAAATGATTGAGAACATATAATATG
>NW_025836354.1:0-2379 GCF_002878395.1 Capsicum annuum | reverse complement strand
GGATGTTGCGCTGGATGTGTGGACTGACCCGAGGGGATAGAGTTCGGAATGAGACTATCCGGGAGAAGGTTGGTGTGACTTCAGTGGAGTGTAAGATGCGGGAAGCACGATTGAGATGGTTCGGACACGTGAAGAGGAGGGGCATGGATGCCCCGGTCCGTAGGTGTGAGAGGCTAGCGTTGGATGGTTTTAGATGGGGTAGGGGTAGACCGAAGAAGTACTGGGGTGAGGTGATTAGGCGGGACATGGAACAGTTACAGCTCACCGAGGACATGACCCTAGATAGGATGGTCTGGAAGATGCGAATTACGGCAGAGGATTAGGGCCAGTTCGGGTCGCTAGTGTAGGGAATTAATTGGTGGGGGTGTATTCCTGTTATGATTCCGTATTCAATGTTCCGTGTTCCGTATTCCATGTTTATTACGAATATGTGTGCTTTCCTCTGCTTTATATTCCTGCATTCCTGCTTTACTCTGTTTTATATTCCTTATGGGTGCCGTATCTATGTTATGTCATCTGCTTCTGTGCTGTACTATGTGTTTGTGTGATATCTCGTGACTTGAACCGGGGGTCTTTCGGAAACAGCCTTTCTACTTTATCAGAGGTAGAGGTATGGACTGCGTACATCTTACCCCCCCCAGACCCCACTAAGTGGAAATACACTGGGTTTGTTGTTGTTGTTGTAAGGATTGAAATGAGATTTAACAGACGTAAAACCTAAAAAAATATTTAACCACCCTAAAATTGATTTTTCAGATCTTCTAGCATAGTCCATTCTGTCATTCGTCGTACGAATCAAAAGATAATCATAGAAGTCCAAAACAAGTCTCGGAGCCTCCAAAAATCTTAATATCTTATAAATAGTATAAAAATGCATCAAAAATCATGCCAATTACCCCTACACCCCTTAAATATCATAATGAAACTATATGGAGGGATAAAACAATCAAATCATACCAAAACACACATTTCATATATTTCATCAAAAAGCTGGTCGTTACATTTTGATTGTCGGGTGGCCTTTGGATATTTCTGTTAGGTTTGGAATGTTGAATTTAGGTTATTAGTGCATTGTTTTAGGTTCAGAGCTTTGAGTTTGTATTTTGATCCTTTATTTAAAAACTAGTGAAATTTACTTTAAAAGGTTCTGGGGTCAGTTTGTTGAAAATAATCTTTTATTCAAAAATCTGACATTATTATTCACTTTGAAACATTAAAATTCGCCTGGTAGCATATATCATTTGTCTCTATAGGGTGACAATCAAATCCTGAGAGTCCATTCGAAGCATTCTTAGTTGTTACCAAAATTAACACTTGTTGATATTTGTTGTAACCGTTTAAGTGGTCCAGGTACCCTTTAAGTGGTAGCCGTTTTATTGATGAGAGATCGCTTAAGAAAAGACCACTGAGTGATGGCTATAATAGGTTGTCTGGATGCTTTAGTGACAACAAAGTGGCAATTGCTAGAACATAAATTCTCTTTTCATATTTTTCCTATATTTTTGGATTTTGAGCTTTGATTTTGAGAAAGTTTTAGGATATTCACCACCATTTGAACTTGAGTAATCTCCATAACCTTAGTTCCATTTTTTTTCATTGATTTTTATCATCAAAACACACTTCAATCTTAATGATTTTCTTGGAAAAGGTTTAAAATGGTTTTTTCTTTGACTTGGACCTCGTTTTAACTTTATTAAGAATGGATTTTCAATTGTAGATTACTTTAACCTTGGAAAAAATAACTCTTTAATTGAAATTATTATTTTATTCCTTTTATTTTCAAACTCATTTTTCTTATCTGTTTTGAACCTAACTCAGATATGGGTATCAAGAGTTTTCTGTTAACGTATAGATAATATAGTTTAATGTTGGATTTAATATTGAGATCGTTCAAAAGGTGAGGCTCCTTGTTGATGAACTTTAGGCTTGAATTTAAGTGTTTTGAGGTAGGTGATTTCATAACTTCTTTCTAACTGAGCTGGATAGTTCATAAATAAGTAAAGCATGTTATTGGTTGGGGAAAATTACTACGGAGTTTATATTCAAGATTATTTTTATTGTTGTGAGCATGAGTAAGGGATTATATTCTATTGTTGTTGACTTGTTATATCTGATATAGCGTGTTGCTCGTGTAAAGGCTTCATTTGAAATCCTTGGCCTTATTTGTGCATTGAAATGCCTTTAGTATGAATATAAAGCCCGTGCAGGGCTTGAATTGTTATTATATGCCTTATTAAGAATTGGTTGTCTTTATCATGATAGATATGACCTAATTAGAGATTGATATGATATCAATAATGTATTACATGTATATTTATTCCAATAGTGCCTCATTAGAGTTGATAGTCATGAATTATGGACATATGGAGTTGATTTCTG
>NW_025836353.1:0-2151 GCF_002878395.1 Capsicum annuum | reverse complement strand
TCTTCAAGTGAGTGTAGTTGAAGAGGAAGAAACTGTAGCTTTTGAGAAGAGTGATCTGAATCAGTCTCAATTATGGAACTTGCGACTTGGAATTATCTTTGTTGAACAAGAAGAATTTGCTGAATGATCACAAAAAGCCTTGAATTTTCGTGACCATTGTGTGTTTGATAAGCAAACACGGGTGAAGTTTAGTAACAAGGAAGAGCATAAGACCAAAGACGAGTTAGATTATATTCATTCAGACTCCCGGGATCCAAACATAATTCCCTCCAAAGATGGTGCCAGATACTTTATAACTTTGATTAATGATTACTCAAGAATGGTATGGGTGTATTTTCTAAAAATAAAAAATGAGGCATTTTTTATATTTGTTAAATAAAAGATGATGATTGAGTGGCAGACTGAAAGAAAAGTTAAGAGTCTTCAAACAAACAATGAATTGAAATTTCGCAACTTAGAGTCAATGATTTCTGCAGTAGAGAGGGCATAGTGAGACAGCACACTTGTGTTGGACCACCACAACAAAATGGTGTTGCAGAATGTATGAACGGAACACTTTGTAACAGGATACGAACCATAATACCACTAACCACCTCTACCGTCACAATCACTACCACCATTGTCAACCACTATTATCGTTATTGACTACCAACAACCTCTGTCGACTGCCATCACAACCACAATTGCACCAACATCGCTGCCACACATAGCTACCACCTCTATCATTATAATTGTATTCATTATCACCATCATTACGTCACTATTGCCACATCGTTTCCACCTCCACCATCACAATTAACTATTACTGCAACTCGGATCAATCTTACTATCAATTAATTCCAACATCACAACTTTCACCATCGTCAATTACTATCAATACATCATAAACCACAACCATATATATTCATCATTACTATCGCTGCCACCGCCACCACCACTGTAGTCAATCATCTCCATCACCAAGCTAGTATTCTTGCAAACTACCACCAATATATCATCAATCACCATACATTCTTATGTCACCATCATCAACACCGCCAACTACTAACGAATCAATTTCACTGTCATAACCACCACCATTATCAATTGTCATCATCATGAAAGCCACTACAATAGCAACCGCATCCATCACCACCATCACAAATCACCTCTACATCGCTGACGAACATAAATGTTTCATTTTTTAACTTAGTATTTTTAAAAATATTTTATAAGTTTTTATATGAATTGAACACTTATTATATTTGCAAATAAATTGTGTATATTCAGATTTTAAAGAACATACAATCATCATTCAACGTTCAGATCTAGAGACGTCATCTTAATCATTTTGATGTGTATTCAAATCCAGACGTCTTAATCTTAATAAAAACAAATGAGATCTAGGAAAACAAAGACGTGAAGAATAGTAAATTATCCTTGACTAATACTCCCTCCATTTCATTTGACTTGGCCCTAGATAAATAGTGGTTGTTTCAATTTATTTGTCCAATTTATGAAATCAAGATAATTTTATTGTATTTTTTTTTCTACCCTTAATATTAAATAATTATACAAACAGAGGAAGTATATCATTGACAATTACAACTAGTGAGGAGCTAACTAGCTTTAGTTAATGCAATTTTTTTTCTTTTTTTGAGAAATTAGTTATTAATCATTAATCTCAAAATAATTTAGGCTACATGGTCCTTGTTAGGTTTAACTTAAATGTTTACCTTTCAAAGTAACACCTATAATTGATACTATTCAAAAGGACGAAGAGAAAATTCAACCACTGGCTTATTCAACCGCTTAGGATTTATAACCTATTTGTTGAAGCTTAATTTTTTTTCAAAAGTCCTTATTTGTTTTCCGAAAAAAAAAAAGTGAGTTATTTAACTAAGTTTTTTTTTAAGAGAAAATAAGTATTTTGTGGAATAGCAGAAGTTGATTTTCAGTAACTAAAAGAAGTAGATTATCTCTTGAAGCACATTAATAAAAAAAATACATTTAAAAATACTTTAAACAACTTGGTCAAACACTAAAGGGTTGTTTGGTGTAAGGTATTAATATACATAGTATCGGGATAAAATAATAATTTCGGGATAAAATTTTTGGTGCCTTGTTTGGTTGTCAAGTTTGAGATAACTTATTCCGGGATTAACAAATCGT
>NW_025836352.1:0-3602 GCF_002878395.1 Capsicum annuum | reverse complement strand
CCATACAAATAGTGTCTCCAGATTTTCAAAGCAAACACAACAGCAGCCAATTCAAGGTCATGGGTAGGGTAATTTTTCTCATGGGGTTTCAACTGTCCAGAAGCATAAGCTATCACCTTACCCTTCTACATCAATACGCAACCCAACCCAACTCTCGAAGTATCACAGTACACCACAAACCATCAACACCATCAGGCAAAGTCAAAACAGGGGCTGAAGTGAGTCGAGTCTTCAACTCCTGAAAACTCTTCTTACAAGATTCGGACCACAAGAACTTCACTTTCTTTTGGGTCGAGTCATAGGAGATGCTATAGAGGATAAACCCTCAAAAAAATGGCGGTAATAGACAGTTAAACCCAAGAAACTTTGAATATCAGTTAGATAAATAGGTCTAGGCCAATTTCTAACAGCTTCGGTCTTTTGGGAATCAACTCTAATACCCTTGAAAGAAATGATATGACCCAGAAAAGCAACTGACTTTAGCCAAAACTCACACTTACTGAACTTGGCAAACAACTTGTGATCTCTAAGGGTTTACAAGACAGTTCGGAGATGATCAGAATGTTCATCCTCACTACGGGAGTACATCAGTATATCATTGATGAACAATATGACAAACATATCCAGATATGGTCTGAACACTCGATTTATGAGGTCTATGAAAGCTGCTGGGGCATTAGTTAACCCAAAAGACATAACAATAAACTCAAAATGGCCATAACGAGTTTGGAAAGCGGTTTTTAGGATGTCACACTCCCTAACTTTGAGTTGATGATAGCCATAACGAAGGTCTATCTTTGACAAATAACTTTCACCTTGCAATTGGTCAAACAAATCATCTATTCTCGGAAGGGGGTACTTATTTTTTACGGTGACTTTATTTAGTTGGCGATAATCAATGCGCATACGCAAAGAGCCATCTTTCTTTCTCACAAACAACACAGGAGCACCCCAAGGAGAAATACTGGGTCTTATGAAACCCTTATCTAGTAGATCTTTGAGTTGCTCTTCAACTCCTTAAGTTTTGCAGGGGCCATACGGTAAGGAGGAATAGAAATGGGCTGAGTATCGGGAAAAAGATCAATCCCAAACTCTATCTCTCTATCAGGAGGTATCCCTGGGAGATCATCCGAAAAGACATCAAAAAACTCATTGACGGCGTTAACAGACTGGAGAGTTGGAGTCTCAGAATTAGTGTCTTTGACTCTAACCAAATGGTAAATACACCCCTTGGAAATAAGCTTTCTAGCTTTGAGGTAAGAGATAAAATGACTCTTGGGTGACACAGAATTCCAAGACCACTCAAACACGGATGTACCCGAAAACTAAAACTTGACCACTTGGTTCTGACAATCAATAGAGGCATAAGAAGAATACAGCTAGTCCATACCCAGAATCACATCAAAATCTACCATGTCTAAATCAATCAGATCAGCCAATAAGACTCTATGGAGAACGGTAATAGGACACTTTTTATACACTTTTTGGGCAACAATTGAATCACCCACTGGAGTAGAAACTAGGATATGCTTAGGAATAATGTCAGGACTCATTTCAAAATTCACAGCAATCAAAGGTGTAACATATGAGAAACTGGATCCAGGATCCAACAAAGCATACACATCAAACTAAAATATACGAAGCATACCAGTAACAACATTAGGAGAGTCCTCCTATTCCTAGCGGGACGGTAAAGCATAGAATCTATTCTGGCGCTGCCCGCCAGCATTGCTAAAAGAGACGCCTTGAGCTGGGGTTGGGCGAGTCACTGGAACTGGAGCACTAACAGTCTGAGTCTGGGTCTGAGAGCGATAGTCACGACACCCTTGTCCATCCTGTGGACAATATCTAACTCTATGACCAATGTCACCACACCGAAAACAACCTCTCTTCTCACCCCAACACTCACCCGAATGAGCCCTACCACACTTAGGACACAGGGGACGATTTGGCTTACTGCCAGCACTGTACTGGGACCTAGATGCATATGACCTGCTACCTTGCTCCTGCCTACCTCTAGGCACGGGAGCACTAGCAGATGACGGTGCTGGCATAGACGAATGATCCTGATACTGAGGGCAACTCCCTCCCTACGATCTAGTCTGACTCTGTCCGTACTGCTCGGACCTAGCTCTCTTAGTCCCTCTCATTCTATCTCTCTCCTTAATCTTATCTGCCTCAATCTGTTGGGCATAAGTCATCATCCTAGAAAGATTCATCTCACTATTCAGCATAGCAGACCTACACTCCTTAACCACATAACTAGACACTCCAGTCACAAACTTACTCATACTAGCCCGATTATCATCCACTAAGTCAAGAGCCCTGTCGAAGGTTCATAAACTCTTCCACATTCACCTCCCTCAGCTCCAAAGGGAAAAACTTATCCAGGAATGCATCCTGGAACTCTTGCCAAGTTATAGGGATAGCTTCCTTACCTCTACCTTTTCTCCAAGCAACAACCCAGTCAAAAGCAAGGTCTTTGAACCTATATGCAGCCAACTCTACACTATGTTCCTCAGATACATGCATCACCTGAGTAATCTTCCGCACCTCCTTTAAAAATAACCGTGGATCCTCATCAGACTTGGACCCAGAGAATTCTGGTGGATTCATCCACATGAAGTCACGGATCTTGGCAGTAGCTAAATCACCTCCTTGATGCTGTGGAGCCAGGGCCGGGTTGGCCTAAATATTTACAGTAACAGCTTGGGCCAGCGCCTGAAAGGCTGTTGGAAATTCAACATGAGACATATTTTCATTCAATGGGTCAGCGGGTTGAGGTTTTTGACCATCATTATTTCTTCTCACTCGATATGGAGTCATATTTCTGAAAGAGGAAAGCACGAATCAATAGCAGAGAGAGACACTTTAAGCATGATAAACTTCTGAAAGAAAGAATTACACTTTTTTCTAAAACGTCTTGTAGCCTCTTGCTTATAGATGTGTTGTGCTACACACCGATAATCAAGACTCTACTTAATGCGGCTTGTCAGACTCCCTAGGACACCTTAAAACCTTAGGCTTTGATACCAAGTTTGTAACGCCCTTAAAAACGGGTTCCGGAGCGTCACACGGTGCTTGAGGGTATGAGTATCCCCAAGCTAACCCTTTTAGCCATTTTTATTCAGTTTAACATAAATCAACAGGGGTTTCATAAATAACCCTCAAATATCAACAAATTAATCATCATCCAAAAATAAAAGAACTTCAAAAAGATAACAAAATATAACTTATTAATCAACTCCCAATATCTATACTAGTCTAATAAGCCTCTAAGAAAATCAATAAAACTAGTAATCCATTGAGACATGCCCCAACTGACTCATACTCAGTTATCAAATGTAAATGATTTCGTGAAACCAACATCAGACATCACGTCCTCAAAACATGAGGACTCACCACAACAGAGGATATAGAACAGCATGCCCAAAGAATCACTGTCGAACCTAGAACTGAGCACCTGAACCTATATTCTGAGAAAATACAGCCCATATCCGAAGATGTGGGTCAATACCATGGAAAGGAACTGAGTATATAGAGGTGTATGCAGTAGTATAAATATCATCATCATAAATATTTATAAGAAATATGCAGGATGT
>NW_025836351.1:0-2819 GCF_002878395.1 Capsicum annuum | reverse complement strand
TAGTGGCAGATGCCCTTAGCAGGTTGTTTATGGGCAGTGTTGCTCATATGGAGAAGGATAGGAAAGAATTGGCTCGTGAAGTTAATCGTTTGGCTAGACTGGGTGTTAGATTGCTTGATACGGATGAAGGAAATTTTTGGATTCAGAGTAGTTCCGAATCCTCGTTAGTTTTGGAAGTGAAGGAGAAGCAAGACTTAGATGCTAGTTTGGTCAGACTGAAGGGGTCAAATAAAGACCAAAAGGTGGAGGTTTTCTCCCAAGGGGAGATGGTGTCTTGAGATTGCAGGGTAGACTTTGTGTTCTTTATGTTGATGATCTGAGGCAGAGAATTATGGCAGAGGCTCATAGTGCGCGGTATTTTATTCGTCCCGATGCTACAAAGATATACAGCAACTTGTGGGAAATCTATTGGTAGAGTGACATGAAGAAGGATATAGCAGAGTTTGTGGTGAAGTGTGCAACTTGCCAACTGGTTAAGGTAGAGCACCAAATACCTGGTGGTGTAATGCAAGAGTTTGGTATACCCACTTGGAAGTGAGAAAAGGTGAATATGGATTTTGTGACTGGTTTACCTCTCTCGCGTCATCATTATGATTCTATTTGGGTTTTTGAGATAGGTTGGCCAAGTCACCACATTTCTTGCCTATGCATACATTTTATTCAGCAGAGGATTATGCTAGATTATATATTCAGAAGTTAGTTAGGTTGCATGGAGCTCCCTTGTCTATTATTTCAGATAGGGGTACTCAGTTTACTTCTCTATTTTGGATTGCTTTACAGAGGGGTCTTGGTACCCAAGTACATCTTAGTTCTGCTTTTTATCTGCAGACAAATGGTTAGGCTGAAAGGACCATCATAATGTTGGAAGATATATTGAGATCTTGTGCTCTTGATTTCAAAGGTAGTTGGGATGAGTACTTGCCATTGATCGAGTTCACGTATAACAATAGTTATCACTCTAGCATCCAAATGGCCCCATTTGAGGCTTTGTATGAGAGGAGATGTAGATCACCCATAGGTTAGTTTAAAGTGGGTGTGGCTACTTTCGTTAGACCTGATGCAGTGTTTGACGCTATGGAGAAGGTAAAGTTTATTAGAGAGAGGTTGAAGATAGCCCAAAGTCCTCAAAAGTCATATGAAGATGTGAGAAGAAGGGATCTTGAATTTGAAGTTGATGACTTGGTTTATCTGAAGATTTTACCCATGAAAGGGGTAAAAATATTAGGGAAAAGGGGGAAGTTTAGTCCCCGTTATGTTGGCCCCTATAGAGTTTTGAGTCGTGTTGGGAAAGTAGCCTATGAGGTTGAGTTGCCCGCAGACTTGTTAGTTGTTCATCCCGTCTTTCACATCTCCATGATTAAGAAGCACATTGGTGATTTTGTTGTTATAGATCCTTCGGAGAGCCCTGATGTCTAGAACAGTCTGTCATGTGATAAGATTTTGGTTGAGATTCTAGACCACTAAATCTGTCGACTAAGGAACAAAGAGGTTTCCTTGGTCAAAGTTTTATGGCAAAATCAGTCGATTGAGAGCGCTACTTGGGAAGCAGAAGAAGACTTGAAAGCCAAGAACCTGCACCTCTTCTCCACGATTTCAGATCAAAACAAAGATATTATTCTTACTTAATTCAGTTCATTTCCAATCAAAGATTCATCTATATATCTAATACTATTAAGTTCATACGTTCTCTAAAGTGCCCAAGAGTTTAGAATGATATAGAGTCGGGTTAGCAATTTGTGTCAACTGTGCACCCCTTAGTTCCTCAGTATTTCTAGCCTAACTAACGACATTCAAGGATGAATGATTCCAAGGGGAAGATATTGTAAGACCCCACAAAGTTCCCTCGTAGTCTAAGCCTTTAGAGCTTGTCAAGTAAAGCCTTTATACTTAGAAATTTAACTAAGTGTGGGACTTAGTTCATTTTTAGTACCTTCAAACATTGAAGAATTATTTCGCAACCTTCCCGATCTTCACTAGTTGATATTTTAGCTAATTCATGATTCGGGAGGTCAATAGGTGTTCCTGGACAAGTTTTGGATTTTTCAAACCTCGTTTAGACCCACAGATCATCTTAGAATTGTCCTGCAGACTCTTAGAAATCATCAATTATTTGCCAAATTTAGAAAGTGTAAATTTTGGCTAAGGTCAGTAGCCTTTCTGTGTCATATTATTTCAGTCGAAGGCATTAGAGTTGATTCCTAAAAGACAGAAGCTATAAGAAATTGGCCTAGAGCTATCTCTTTGTCCGATATTAGGACTTTTTTAGGTGTAGCTGGATATTACCACCGTTTTGTTGAAGGTTTCTCAAATATTGCATCTCCCATGACACAATTGACCTAAGGGAAAGTGAAGTTCTTTTGGTTAGATTCCTGTGAGAAGAGTTTTTAGGAGTTAACGACTTAACTCACTTCAGCTCCTGTGTTGACTTTTCCTGATAGTATGGATGGTTTTGTGGTGTATTATGATGCCTCTAGAGTAGGCTTGGGTTGTGTGTTGATGCAGAGAGGTAAGGTTATAGCCTACGCCTCTAGACAGTTGAATCTATATGAAAAGAATTACCCAACCTATGACCTTGAATTAGCTATTGTGGTCTTTGCTTTGAAGATCCAGACACACTATCTTTATGGTGTTCATGTTGATGTGTTTACTGACCATAAAAACCTGCAGTACATGTTTACTCAGAGGCAGTTAAATCTTAGACATAGAAGATGGTTGGAGTTTCCTAAAAGATTATGATATGAGTGTTGTTGTATCATCTAGGCAAGGCTAATATAGTGGCAGATGCCCTTAGCAGGTTGTTTATGGGCAGTGTTGCTCAT
>NW_025836350.1:0-1217 GCF_002878395.1 Capsicum annuum | reverse complement strand
AGGATTAGTGTAGGTTAGATAGGATTTATTTTTGCATTTTTTTTATAAATTGGACTGGACACTGTACTTTTGATTCGTTTTTGTTTTGTTTGTCTATTTGATTGGTTTACGTGTTTGTGTTGTTTGTACATTCATAGTGTCAAAATTAGCCGATATGCTCCACCAAGTGACTGTGGTCGAACCACAGGATCGAGGGGTGCCTAACACCTTCCCCTCGATCAACAGAATTCCTTAGCCAGAATCTCTGTTCGCAAACCAGTTTAAAGAGTCGAATGGTTTTGAAAAGGATTTTCCAATGGTGACTTGGCACACCGGATTATGCCAAGTGGTGACTCTAAATAAAAAATGTAAATAGTCCTTTTTCGGAACAAATTTTCATCTTTGTCACTTTAATAATAAAACCCCTTTTAAATTCTTAAAATCAATTCTTTTGGAGAACGAAAAAGGGGTGTGACAGCCCTCGTGTTAAGGTGTTAACTCAATTCAATTTCTTTTTTGAGGCGTCACAAATTATATACTGACAACTTAGTATATACCCATACTCAGTAAATGGTCCATTTCTGGCCTTTATCTGTAGGCAACATAATAAATTATACTTGATATCAAATGAAGCCATGCCAACTGATTAATCTGCAAATTTGAAACTAATTCAATCGATCAGCTAAACTAATAGTCCAATCAGAACAGATTCTTGTAGAAGTTCAATAACAACAGTTACCTGATGAATTAAAAGTATTTGAAAAGAAACTAACGGAACCTTTGAGTGGAGAAGGATAAATAAGTTTAGACTTTGATTACCTTGTTTCATGAAAGTCAAAACGTGCAAAAGAAACTTGGTTAACCTACAAATATTTTCACATATAAAACAATGAATCACGGCACAATAAACTACATATATAGATGAACCTAAACTTATCATCATCGACATGTATTTTCAATAATCCAATGGTGATTTATTAAGTCGAGGGTTATAAAGCTGCAAGTCCTAGATGAATCTAGTATAAGAACTTAGCCAAAATTGTCATAGAATACGTTTAATCTTGTTGATATTACTTGATTACTCGTCTTCTAAATCATAACGTTAGTGAATTATATGATGTTAATTTCTTAATATTTCTCACGGAGATGCTTATGTGGTAAAAGATTAGTCCTTGACACTTGCTTTTAAAATTTTTGAATTAGATGAATCAAATGAAACACACTTCTTGTAGGAGAGT
>NW_025836349.1:0-1446 GCF_002878395.1 Capsicum annuum | reverse complement strand
TGTCCTCTTAGAGAAAGAGAATGGTGAGTTTATATAGTGAGGAGGGCAGTCCACAATCCCAAATAATGAAGGAAGAATAATATTTAATGGAAGAAGAATAACATATAATGAATCAATTAAGGGGATTGTTCCCTTAAATGGATGGGGTAAATCAATCCGTTCCACCAATCATGCTATAGTTGCCATAAATAAATAATACCCTATTATAACATTTGAAATTTCCATGAATAGAACAAGTAAAAACAGATCCTTCCTACTTATTAAATGAAATCAAGAAGAGATATCTAAATTTACCATAATTAACGTGTGAGGGGATGTCTGTCAACCAAGTAAGGCAATAAAAATAAAAAATCAATTACCGAGATGTTTTTCTCAAATCAAATTGGTACAGGATCACACCCAAACAGTCAAAACGTGCACATTTTAGCCTTATTAAAGATTTACGAAAAAATCCAAAAAATAAAAAATCAATTACTGAGATGCTTTTCTCAAATCAAATTGGTAGAGGATCATACCCAAACAGTCAAAACGTGCACATATTAGCCTTATTAAAGATTTACGAAAAAATCCGAAAAATAAAAAATCAATTACTGAGATGCTTTTCTTAAATCAAATTGGTACAGGATCATGCCCAAACAGTGAAAACATGCACATATTAGCCTTATTAAATATTTACGAAAAAATCCTCGAATCGTCACATACATGCTTTTCCCATACAAAATTACCCATATTGACTAAAAGACATAAAAAATGTGAAGTTGCAAGAAGTTAGGCGTGTTCGCACATACCAGAGAGAGACGAACAAATTGACTCACCATTCAAGTTAAGCGTCATGAAATTTCAATCAAGCAGGACATGCAAATAGGGTCGAATAAAAATGACAGACTTAAAATCAGCATATTTATTCAGCAAAAATCAAACGTGGCCACACTTATGAGAGACATAGATGAAGAAATAGTACTAAAGTTCACACATATATTTCAAACAAGGGACCAAACCTGAAGACGAATTCTTCATTTTAGAAGAGGCGACGGCGAAGGCTGTTCGCCGGAGATGACGGCGAGGACTCGGAGTGGAGTGGGTGGTTTTGGTGGTCGATTGGCGACGGAGAGATCGGAGGAATGGGGGGGATCGAGATTTGGAGGTGTTTGTAGAGAGAGAGAAGATAGAGGTAGTGAGATAGAGGCGGAAGTTGGGGAAAACAATTGAGTTAGGGTTTGTAGGTTTGAAATAGGGAAAGAGAGATCTTTTGATGTCAACCGTTGGATTAGTTTTTGATCGACGACTGTGATTTAATGTCATGGGGGAATTAAAATGTGGCTAGAATGAAAAATAATGGCTTAAATTGTAAGAAATTGGGTTAAGACTGTAATGGATTGGGTAAAAATAGGCTATAATTGTAAGAAATTAAATAAAATTGGATTAAAAGGTAAACAAAATCATGCA
>NW_025836348.1:0-1484 GCF_002878395.1 Capsicum annuum | reverse complement strand
AATAGATTTACATTTTTCCTGCAAACTTTTATTTTTTCGGCAAACTATGGCAGAAAAGAATTAAAAATAAGATCAAAATAAGAACAAAAAAAACAAATCGAATTCAAACATAAATTCAAAATTAAGAACAAAAAAGGAGAAAAAATAGAAAAATAGGAGGAGAATTAAGTTTAAGAAAAAAAATGAGGAAGAAGAGTGGGAGAAGAAGATAAGGGGGGGGGGGGATCGGATGGGGGGGGGAGCCTTTTTTAAAAAAAAAAATTATTTTAAAAATAATTTTTTGGAGACCTCAGTGCTACTTGGCACGTTTTTATTCGTGATTTAGTCCAAAAATCACTCCTCACGTGCCCCTATTGAGTGAAATACAAACGGAGTGCCATGTAGGCAAAAAAGGCATGATTGGATCAAATTCGGGTGGGTCGGGGGTCTGATAGGTACAAGCCTTAGATGAGAGGTCTAAGTGAATTTTTGGGACAACTTTAAATGCCCGTCGATGACTTAAGCCTAGATATTAACTAATGATTGTACCATTTAGATGTTAAATGACATATATGCCCTTGATTTTCCTCCGACTCACACTAAATTTGTTAGCAATCAAGATGACTCAACCATCTCCAACATGGGTCAACAATTGGGCTTTATATACAAGAACATGGCATAACAATAGAAGGTTCTTTCATCATTAACTTAGGATAGAAGACACTTACTTAGAATAGAAGGCTCTTGTTTAGCTTAGAATAGAAGATTCATTTCATTAGCTTGTATAAATAAATGTAATTGACAAAGAATATATAGAGAAGAAAATTCCCAAATATTGTCTCTTATTTTTACATGGTATCAGAGCGTAAGGTAGTTTCATAGAAATCATCTTCTGGATCATCAATTTTCTTCATCTGACCTATCTCTACAATGGCGGATGGATTCACTACTTCATCAACATCCTCTGGTTCTACTGCTAGAACTCCACCATCTATGGATCCCACTCATGTTTATTACCTTCACTCTTTAGATTCAGCTGGAATGGCCTAGGTTAACACTCCATTTGATGGAAAAGGTTATCAAGGATGGAAGAGATCAGTGCTTATAGCACTATCAGCCAAGAATAAACTTGATTTTATCACTGGTGTTGATGTTTTACCAGATGCCCAATCTCTAGATCTACAATCTTGGAGCAGATGCAATGACATGGTAACGTCTTGGATCCTTAACTCTATTTCTAAGGATGTTGCTGATAGTATGATATACTCTAGGACTGCTAAAGATTTATGGATAAGTCTAGAGCATAGATTTGGAAAATCTAATGGAGCTAAACTATTTCACCTGCAAAAAGAATTGAATAGGTTAGTTCAAGGAAATAATGATATTGCAGGATATTTCACTAAACTTAAGAGACTCTGGGATGAGCTGGAATCTCTCAAGTCTGATAAGTGCACCTGCGTGTGTAGCTGTGAAGGTAAATTGAAGCTGGAAAAGTCTCTCAAAGA
>NW_025836347.1:0-1905 GCF_002878395.1 Capsicum annuum | reverse complement strand
ATCAAAAGCTTGATGGGCAACATAGGTCGGGTAGGCGAATTTAGGGAGTGTGGATTGATGGAATATTTGATTTGTGTGATTGAATGGTTTTTGGCTATATGTGATTTGGGATCACTTGTATCATTTGTCCGGGGAATGCCCTGAAGTACTTGTATTATATTTATCTGGGTAATGCCCCAAAGTATTTTGTACCTGGAGGACGTTTGTGATGAAGGCCCGAGGAAGCGGTTTGGAGTTTAGTTTAGGACTAGCTTAGAATAGAATAGGTTTTACCTTTTCGTATGTCGTTATTTTTGGGTTGTATAATTGGACTGAACATTATTGTTTTGGTTTTGGATTGTGGTTTGACGTGTTGGTTACTTGTTTATGTGTTTTACGTGGTTTATACATTCGTAATACCAAAATAGCTGATACACTCCACCAGGTGACCGTGGTCAAAACACGGGATCGAGGGGTGCCTAACACCTTCCCCTCGATCAACAGAATTTCTTAGTCGAAATCTCTATTCACGGATCAGTTCTACAGAGTCAAAATCATTTTGAAAAGGTTTTTCCAAAGGTAGCTTGGCACACCTTACTATGCCAAGTAGCGACTCTGAGTTTTGAATAAAATAAATCCTTTTCAAAAAAAATTTTCATCTTTTGTCACTTAATAATAAAAACCCTTTCAAACTTAAAAATAAATCTTTTTCGGTTGAAAAAGGGGTGTGACAGCACTGGCAACTCTGCTGGGGAGAATTTCAGAATTCGAGCTTATTTTTGGAGTCGTATCGACTTTGTTTGGCATTATGGGTATATAAACATTGTTTGTGATTATTATTTGTGTTATTGTTATCACTGTTGTGCATTTTCGTGCTCTTTGTCTACAGTATTTATCCTATGTGTTACCGCTTTTATATCTGGCATTATGTGTCTACCCCAGGCCTTCTTTCTGAAACAAGTCTGTAGTACACATGTTGTACACGACCTCTAGTTGAGTCACCTTTATTTTAGGGGGGGAGCCGTCGGTGTTATGGAGTAGGTGAAAATCAAAGCAGCCACTATCGACCATACGCTCCCTCGAATAGCCTTGTTAGTGAACCACAACGTAGGTCAGCCTTTAGGTCATGCTTATGTACATCATACTGAGACCTAGCGGGACCCACATGGCCCTTTATAGGAGACTCACCTCTAAAACATCCCTACGTGCTAACTGTTGCATCTTTAAAGGTAACGTGGTCATTTGACGGACTGATTTGAAAAAAAAAATTAGGATTAAGGTGCGTAGGCGAAAAAAAAAAGTGAGTCGAAAACAATGAATCAAAAGGAGTGTCGTAATTTATTTTAGAGTTCTTTATGGCCTTTGTTCTTCACAATCCAAACACTCAAAAAGATTTTTTTTACGTTTTGCATTTATCTTCTCAAAGTACCATAAGTTCAACAAAAAAGGAAAAAAAAAAAAGAGGGTTTTGTTTGCCTTTTCTACTTGTTTATCAAAACCAAAAATACCAAAAAGATTTTTTCTTCATAATTGGTGGTGTAGTCTTAGTTGAAGTGTCTAGTTGAAAATCCAAAAAGTTTTTATTCGTTTGCTTTTGGTTGTGTCTCTTAAGTTAGGGTCAATTTATTAGTTAATCGTTAATTGTCCAATCTGGATGAACTACGCATACCTGATTCCCTTTCCTCGGTTGGGATACGTAGGCAACCCTCGGTGGGTCCGGTAATCTTTGTGTTGGCCTTTGTCTTATTATTAGCCTAGGTCTCTCGCCCCGTAATCTAGAGTTGTTAGCCAAGTAGACTGATTTTGCTCAGTACTTCTGTCCGACAAATTGAAGTCATGAAGTGGTCTGTCCCATCGACATATGTTTGCGTCAAAAATCCCAAGGGTTGGGAATCTTCTACTCCTGTCGAATTTTTGAGATAACAT
>NW_025836346.1:0-1365 GCF_002878395.1 Capsicum annuum | reverse complement strand
TTTCTTTAGGATTTTAATCAATTTTTTGTCATATTTTTATTTTTTATAATTTATTAATAATTTTTCTAATTTTAGGATTTTTATCAATTCATTATCGTTCTTAACATTTTACAATCACCTGCACACGTGCACGACATGACGTTATATATATATATATATATATATATATTTTAAATTAAT
The DNA here is from genome assembly GCF_002878395.1 of Capsicum annuum. Taxonomy (NCBI): domain Eukaryota; kingdom Viridiplantae; phylum Streptophyta; class Magnoliopsida; order Solanales; family Solanaceae; genus Capsicum; species Capsicum annuum. The sequence continues at coordinate 1,185 of NW_025836346.1, read as the reverse complement.
TATAATTTAATAATTTTAATATCCTTTACATTTTTTCATTCAACATCTATATTTTACAGTCCGCAAACGCTGAGTCGGATCAATTATTTTTGTGTAGTATAATAATTCGATGTCTTATCACATCCGACAACGACTACACAATAATGTCTTATCACATCCGACAACGACCACTCAGTGTTGTTTTGTCACATCTGACAACGATCACTCAATGACACTACCCTTTGAATAATTACTTTGTCCATTGGTCAAAAGGATGAAAATCCTTTGGCCAATAACTTAAGGACCTAACGGTGTTCTATTATAAAAAGAGAGGACACCCCTTTATCCATTGGATAAAAGGGGTGCTCAATTTTTTGTATAAATAAGTGGTGGGAGGACACATTTTGGACACACATTTTTTTGTTCATTTTTTCCTCTCTTTCAAAATACACATATATATATTTTTTACAACTCATAAACATTTTTCCTTTGCAAATCCCCACACATATTCATAAATATACAAACATATTTTATTTATTCCATTTTTCTCTTCCAAAACACACACAAAATATATATAAAAATAAATATACACACTAACACTAACACACAAAAACTCATGCACTAACACACACAAACATCAACACTCTCTCTCTCTGCCACTTCTCTCTCTAAAAAAAAAAAACAGCCACACAACCACAGCTCCACTACCGCCGGCGACCACCATCACCACTCACATCTCTCTCCTCTCTTTACTACTGCTGACAAAACATGCCACCAAATCTACTCCAGCCGCTGCCGCCCCTATTCTCTTTCTCTCCAGCAGCCGAAACCTGCTGCTCCGGCGAACCACCACTCCGACGACCACCACAGCCATACGCCACCCTTTTCTCTCCACTTCTTTCTCCTTTTCTTGCTGCTCACTCTCTCCTCTCTCCTCTATTTGTTGTTGTAGCACCGAGAAAGGGTCAAGTTTGACCAGATTTGGTGTAATTTCGGCGTTGCTCTGGCAAAAGACGTTGAAGCAACGCCGTTTCAGTCACTGATTTATTTTGTAATATATATTAAATGTGGTTGGTTGATTGTTAGCTTCGCAGATCTGGTCGGAGTTGTACATTCTCCGACGAACTCTATTTTTGGTGGAGTTTCGCTATTTTTAGACTGCATTTTATTGATATATTTGTATATTGTGGCTTATTCTTGTTGTTG
>NW_025836345.1:0-1243 GCF_002878395.1 Capsicum annuum | reverse complement strand
TTATATTTAATTGATAAGAGATGTTATGAATTATATATGCTAAATGGGATATTTAGAAGTTTATATTTACTAACCCATGTAGGTCTCAAGTGAATACGAATGATGAAATAAGAATGAGAAAGGGGAAAGTGAAAAAAAATAAATACAAAGAAAAAAGAAATAAAAATAAAAAAAAGATGAAAAAATGAGAAAGAAATTTTTTTATATAAGGAATGAGTAAAAAAATAAAAAAAAAAGAAAAAAGAAAAAAAGTAAATTAAAGGAAAAAAGAAAGAAAAAAAAGAAGAAGAAAAGAAACTAGAAAAGAAAAAAAAACTGAAACTTTAAGCATAAGTGGGTGATCTCTATGTTTAAATGGGTACCCATATTTTATCCATTTTATCCATATTTGTATGAGCTTTTAAAATAAGTTGTAATCCATATTTACCCAATTGAAATATGAGTGATCCAAAATATAGGTTAAATGGACTTTTTTTACAAATATGGGCTGAAATTGCCACCCCTACACATACCCGAGAGCTTCAATGAGAAAAGAGAGCATCTAGATTTGCTATGTGTAAATAACCCACAGAGCTCCCGCCCCACTATTTTAATGTATCTCGATATAGGCAAATTCTGTATTCATGATTTAAACTTTATAAGTTTAATATTTAATATGTTGAGTTTTTTAAAGGTGTGAATGGGCAATGAATATACATCAAAAAAAAATGGAGCATGTTAAAAAATTATTTTTTTACTTTGAATGGTTATAATCTTTTCGATGAGTTATGATTTCTTTTATAATTTGTGATTTTTTTGATAAGTTATGATTTTTTCAAGCAGCTTTTTATTGGCTATAAATTGAGAGGACTAGCCTCAGTTTTTAATTAGTAAAAAATTTCTAAACTTTACTTGCATAATTTCTGACAAACAAATATTGAGTCTTTGTGTAATAAGTTGTTGACTATGAGTTCGACGAAATTATTAGCATTTGAGGTACCGCTATGCCAATAATAGGTATTCCTTTTTATCCTGAATGAAAGTAATCCATAACTTTGGATACAGTGAAGGAATTAGATTCCTCAAGGATACACAAAAAAATTGTGGACTCTGATATTTAATAATTTCATTACTTTTCTGCTTTTCAATTTTACCTTTTCTGATTTAATATTAAGTTTTGAACACGGGATAACAACAAGTTTAAGAGATTTATTTTGTTGTTATTTGCTCATCTCAATTGTAACTGTTTGAAAATAAAAGGGAT
>NW_025836344.1:0-1097 GCF_002878395.1 Capsicum annuum | reverse complement strand
GCAGGGCTATGGAGTCGAAACTCATGCCTGAGTCGTCGTCTTCATATAGATCCTGGGCATCCTGGAATTGTGCTATGCTATCTTCTTCATTTGATCTTGCAGAATTATTGTCTGTATCATTTATTTCTGGCACAGCGCTATCCGGCTGTTCATCTGGTAGTCCATCCATGTATTTGTCTTGTGCTTGGTTACTAAAAAATCTGTCTAGTGTCTGTTTAATTATTGTCTCTATTGTCTCACTTTTTCTTTTGGATATTAAAGTCTTTTTTGAAGTCTTATGTCCAGATCTTATTTTAGTTTTTGATGAAGAGCAACCTTCATCTTCACTTTTTGGCAAAGTGACAGCCATGAACGGATTTGATTTGTCTTTACCGATCACCGTTTGAATCAGACTAGCTGTACCACCATCCGGTACAGTGGATTTCTGAGCATTTATTGGGAAATGCACACCCTTCTCATCCATTTTTTGAGGAGATGGAGAACTCTGAGTTGGGGTCTGAGTTTGTGCATCAGTTTTGCTTACTGGAGTCTGCTGTCTGAGTTTGGTTTCTAACATTTGTATGTGTTTAATCAATCTAGTGTTTTCCATGAGGAGTGACTCCTTTTGGGCATTTAGCGTTTTGAAGTTTTCCGTCATAGAAGAACAATGGTTACAAAAAATAATCTTTCCAGTTTCCTTTTGCAAGTTGTACTGGGAAATCTGGTCTGAATTTTGTCTAAGAGAAGGAGATATATAATAATTTGGCCCTAAATATCCCCTAGCATGATTAGTAGCTTCTGTAAAATCATTAAAACCTTTAAAAAGAGGGGCCTCGAAACCTTGTATAGAGTCTAATACTTCTAAATCTATAGCGCTCATATTTCCTTTTTCTTTGTAAGAGCCACTTTGATATCCACATATTTGTTCTTCGTTTTTATTGCTGTATTTATTCGGTCTTGCTTTTAAGATAGCTCCCCATCCTAAGTCACTTCCATCTGTTTGTATAATTAAATAGTCTGATTCTAATGGAATTTTTAGGTCTGGGATGTTTTGGATTTTTTCTTTTATTCTTTGGACTAATTTAACATCTTCTATATTAAAATTTTTCTGTCCCTTA
>NW_025836343.1:0-2178 GCF_002878395.1 Capsicum annuum | reverse complement strand
TGAGCCAACACTCATTGAGATTGCATATGGCTTTGAACAAGCAACTCGTATCAGAAAGCCCCCTCCTTCACATCCTCATTGGGATTACATATCCGATTCAATCTAGAATGTATGCACATCTGAAATGATTTGTTAATTATCAAGTACAACGTTCCAGAGCAAAATGTTGACAAAAGGAAAAAAATCATATAATAACGTTGATGAACTTTTATATCTTCGAGTCATTCTAGTTAATATCTAGCAATATTCATACCTTCGAAATTATTACGTTATCCATCTTTCTCTTAATCCAGCAAAAACAATAGTAGTCCGATTGAAATGTGATACTTCTATCGTGCTCATTGTGTTGATGCTCATGTAGTTAGTAACCTCTCACAGTGTCTTATTTTACTGACTGTTACGCCTAAAGAATTTCTTGTTTAGCATCTATCACGGTGTGATAGTTAGTCGTCAAATATAGATGTATTCTGCTTGTTGATCTTGTTGACTCGTTTCCTAGGACATGAAATCAGTTCTTTTTTGCTTTCTTGTTAGAGATAATGGTCTAAAACACATTTGAGCTATCATTTTTTCACGAGTTTTCACACCCCAACTATCAACTGTTTCTTTTTCTTACCCGAACTATCACTATCTAAGTATTAAAACACACCTCAACTATCAGTTTTCCCTTTTCCTACCTGAACGATGTGATGGTTCAAATAGGAAAAAGAGCACAACCGATAGTTGGGATGTGAAAAATTGATAGTTCAGATGTGGTTTTGACCATTTACTCTTGTTTATAATAAGCACACATCAGACGTATATCAGAACACCATAGTATGTCATATTTTATTCAAACGAATTTTTGAAACGGATGTTTCATGTATACAATTCAGCAATGCAATGAGAAAAAAGGGAATAGCAGTCAGTGAGCTCTTAAGTCACACTCATATGAGCTGGGAGGAATGTCGAATATCCCAACTTCGAGTTCTTCATTACTGGGTGAAACACATCATTCTTCAGCTTGGTAATTGTTGGACTTCATCATATTGCTGATATATAGGCCAACCCCAAGAACCAAAAGAGCAATCAGAGTCATGTTCATCACTTTTCTTGGCATCTTCAGCTTCTCAGCTAGAACAGCTGCAGCTCCTATGTTTGAATCATTTTCAAGTTTACTCTCATAACTCGGTCTATTTCCATCTTTGACTGTGTTACTTGCAACGGTTTTCTGATTAACAGGTGTTTTTTCCGCAAAATCTTTAGCCTCTTTTGTGTTTGGTTCTTCTTTTTGTGGCTTGTCAGCATTAGTCTGCTGTTTAGGCAATTCTTCTGTTGCTGTTGGTGTTTTTTCGTCTTTTGTTTGTTTTTCGTCTTTCTTCTGAGGCGTTGGTTGTGGCTCTTCCGCTGGTTTCTTGGGCTGTTGAGCATCAGAGCTTGGCAGTTCTTGACCTTTTTTCTCTGATGAAGTTATCAGCTTTGGTTGTTTGACATAAAGAATGCCATTTTCAAACTTTGCACTGATTTTCGTCTTGTCACAATTTTCTGAGACAGGAAAGTCCTTTTGGAACCTAAGCCATTTGTTCTGTCCAGCAACTGGCCTTTGTCCACTGATCTTCAGAATTCCTGTTTTGGTCAGTTGAACCCTCACTTGTTCCTTTTTGAAACCTGCACAATTTCAATGATTTTTTTTTGTATAACTGATTATCAAACATGACAATGAACGCAAAAAAGGGCCATAAAATAAGCTACACTGAATGCTATGTTGCTCAAACTCTTCAAAAATGACATCTGGTGTGTGTCGGATCCTCCAAAATCTATGCAGTTTTTGAGGATCCGATACTGATGTAGCAGCATTTTTGGAAGGTCGGAGTGTCATAGCTGAAATATATCACATTTTCATCCAATCACGACATTTGATGTTTTGTGGGGATTTTGATGAGGGCATAAAAGAATGTACTGCTCGTAATCTTAAAAAATGCCTCCAAGTGTGTGCCGGATCCTTCAAAAATAGTGGATTTTGGAGGATATGACACAAGTGCTGCAGCATTTTTAGAAAGTAGTCCGCGCAACTAGCATAAAGTATGTGCATTCCTACTCTCTCTCTCTTTTTTCTTGAAAGATTACATAAAAAATAGGTTATTGTGTGATTCTCATTTCTTTGTTTCAGAATCTAATACTCCCTCCGTCCCATTTTAC
>NW_025836342.1:0-2599 GCF_002878395.1 Capsicum annuum | reverse complement strand
TGATGTCTTATATCATAGGTTCGGACACACAGTTTCCCGACCATAGTTAGACAGCATAGAGTAATCTAGCAGCAGTAATGGTGAGTCCTCATCCATCAAGAAAATGTGATGATTATTTAGTTATCTCATTTTTCGTTTTATTTTGTTAGTCAAAGTTATTTGGGGGTCTGTCCCATCAACTCCTAAGTTAGTTTAGAGGCTTTCAGATATTTAGATAGTTAGTTAAATAGTTAGTCAGTTTTATTAGTCTTATCAGATGTTTAAGACTTATGATTCATTTTTATTTTCAGTATTCAGAATTTATGTCTTTATTAGTTATTTTTATGAATGTCCATTATTATTATTTTATTTAGTGCTCTTAGCAGGTACCAGCACATATGTTAGCTTATGGTCACTTTTGACCGTAAGCATCATTGTCGCTATCAAAGGGTAGCCTCGAATCATGAAAAAACTTAATATTAGAAGAAAAAATGGGAATCAACCCACACCACTGCCTATTCAAGAAGATCACCTAAACGATTATGTCTCTCTCACTGAATTTAGAGATGTTTTCATTACCTTAGATCATTATAGATTGTTGCCCCTGCTAATCCAATGGAAAATATAGTTGTAGCTAGGATTTAGGGACTTAACCCTGATGAACCCTCCTTTGTTCTCAGGATATAAGTTTGAGGAGGATTCACAATAGTTTCTTGATATGGTTCAGAAAGTGACAAATATCATGGGTGTCACTTCGAGTGAGAGTGCAGAGTTCCCTGCATCTCAGTTGCAGGATGTAGATCACACTTAATATAAGAACTGGAAGGAGAATAGGTGTGTTAAGGTAGGGCCTGTAGAGTAGTAGAAGTTTTCCATGACATTTATAGATAGGTTCTTCCCGTTAGAGTTGAGGGAAACTAAGGTGCAGGAGTTTAATAATTTAAAGCAAGGTAATACTCACTTAAGTTTATTCAGCTGGGGAGGTATGCACATTCAATGGTGGATGATAATAGGTCTAGAATGAGTAATTTTGTATCTGGTGTATCTGAGAGTATGGGTAAGGAGTGTAGAACTTCTATGTTGATTAAGGAGAAGGGCCTATCTAGGTTTATGGTTCACACTCAGCAGATTGAGAAAGAGAAGCATAAAGAGAATGAAAGAGAGAATAAGAGGGTCAGTATAGGTAGTTTTAACTTCTATCAGCCAAGGTCAGAAGGCGGTAACCATTCTTAGTTATATCAGAAATTCTCAGCCCAAGCTTCGTTTTTAGCTAGTACACCAGTGTGAAAGTTTAGGAATGTCTGTCGGGATAGATAACCAAGCTCTAAGTCATAGGGTAGCATGAACAGTAATCATACCACTATGCTTTGTAGAAAATATAGCAGGAGTTATCATGGTATGTGTAAGGCTTGTAGTGATGTGTGTTTTAGGTATTGCAAGCTAGGCCACAAGGTTAGAGAGTGTCCAATACTTTCTCAGATGGGAATGGATTTGCACAAATAGGGCTAGTCCAATTTGTCATCCGCTCCTACAGGGCACCACTTCCAGTGCCACCAATGGACAGTGCCAAAATAGGTTGTTTGCATTCCAGTCCAAACGGGATCAGGAAAGTTCTCCTGATAAAGTTATGGGTATATTGCAGGTCTTTCATCTTCATGTTTATGCTTTAATAGACCTTGGAGCTTCACTTTTTTTGGTGACTTCTTATATAGTTGTCAACTGTGATGTTAGTCCTGAAACATTAGTAGAACACTTCTGTAATGACCCAAAATCTAATCCCGAGATGTAACATGGTGCTCAAGGCTACGAGTGGCCCCAAGCTAACCCTTAGAGCCTACTACTAGATCTGAAACTTACTTTAAGATTTTCTAATTAAGAAATAATATTTTATTATACCAAAGATTAAACTGAACAAACTGTAGATACTGTTTAAATAAAAAATAGTGAAAGTCTATAATTAAACTCGTAGTCCGACAAGCCTCTACTATTAAAGATCTAGAGGGCCATTGGAACAGACCCCCAATTGAGTCTGGCTAAACTGACAATGATAACTCAATTACTATAAAATCTAGAAATCTGAAGAAGTAGGCCCTCGAAACATGAGGATTCACCAACTGTGGAAACGTAGATAGAGATGCTCGAACTACTCACACTACTGATACTGAGCACCTAAACCTACATTATAAGACAATGTAGCACAAAAAAATATATATGGATCAACACTTTGAGGATGTACGGAATATATAGGGATGTACTGCATAGTTAACATCATCATAACTAGAAAGTAAATACATGTTGATGTCTATGACTCACATAAGCATGATTATCTAAAATATCGAAATATAAAATCATGCATAACAAATCATACTTGTGAATCTAGTGAGTCATAACACTTAGTCTTATAAAATCTTTTATATCATTCTTTTCTTTTGAAACTCAGAAGCTTTGGGAAATTTGGAAATCTTTGAACTTTAGGACTTAGGGACTTTGGGACTCAGGGATTTTCTTTTGACCAACATAAACCATGTGAGATGACATGGAGTCCAACGTCTTTCCCATATTTGGGAGAGCTATTCTACCCTTTCCATCAGAATAAAACATTAACTTTAGTGATCGCTAT
>NW_025836341.1:0-1386 GCF_002878395.1 Capsicum annuum | reverse complement strand
AAATTATCGATTACTTGTCTTACGTTATTAAAACTTCAACAATATACACGTATCTACATTCACACAAAATAGTATATCCATTTCCTTAATAGTATGATATCAGTGCATTATTCAATATATTTTGATATATAGATTCAATTATCGAGCTTCGATTACTGCATATGTCACTATACGAGATATATGTATATATACCTCGTAATACTTGTCTTATATTATTACAACTTCAACAATATACGTGTCTCAATATTGTATTCACACAAAATAGTATATCTATTTCATCACTACACGAGATATACGTATATATATAAATATATTCAATTGGCATCGGCATTCAAATACATACTATATACATTACATACCCGATTTTACTACCCCATAATAATATACAACGTAACGTAATTCATAAATACTCAGTTGAATTATCGGTTAGTTTATCTTATGTCATTAATATACATTCACTATATTATATGTATATACTATCTATGTATATACCTATACATACACATACATAAATGACACGTCTGCTTCAATCGTAATTTTACTAAATATCATCCTAATTAATTATTTAGTCATCTAAATATTACAAAAAAATATATTTAATAATAAAATAAAATAGATATAAAATGATAAGTTAACTTTTGATGTTTTAAATTAACTTCACGTCTTATATGAGGACCATTCAAAAAAAAATCACACGTACTTTTTGTAGTAATTTTGTTATATCACTCCTTATTAGTTATTGTGAACAATTTAAGACATGTTTGTTTCTTTGCTTCAATCATAATTTTACTATATCACCTCTAATTAATTATTATAGTCTAAGCATTGTGCCACTTAAATTGGAGTATAAGGAAAAGTTTTATAAATCACAATAATTAAAAACTTAGATTATTTAAAATATGCAATTAACTATCAATGCCACAAAATTTTGGATAAGGGGAGTAACATATATTATTTGAAAATTACATAAAAAGTATTATAAATTACAATAGTTAAGAACTTAAAATATCTAAAAGAAAAAATAATGTGTTATATATTTTAAAAAGTATGTAAAAATATTATAAATCACAATAATTAACAACTTGAAATTTTTTAAAAGATATGAAATAGTTGATTGACTCTCAAAATTATATCAATGGCATTTAAATCGGAACAGAAGAATAGTATAATAAATCACAATAATTAAAAAATTAAATTATTTTTAAAATATAATTGACTATCAACGCCACAAAAGTTTGGACAAGGAGAGTAACATATATTATTTGAAAACAAAAAAAATATTATAAACTATAATAGTTAACAACTTAAAATATCTAAAAACGTATTAAAAGTATGATTCATTATCTAAAGTCTATTAGGATCACATTGTTTGAGATAAAAAAATAA
>NW_025836340.1:0-1200 GCF_002878395.1 Capsicum annuum | reverse complement strand
GATTACCCAGATGAGGTTTCTCATCCAAGGATGTTTAGGTGGTTGGCTGCAAAGAGCAACACCAATATTAAGGAGTCTGATCTCTTTAACCCTCCGGATGATGTAGTACATCTTCTTCAAGTAAAATAATTCTTTTCAAAGATAAGAAAGATATTGAACAGATGTTATATCTGGTGCATGAGATGTTATATCTGATGCACCAGATGGGAGATCTGTTATGGCTGGGTATATCTTACATCAAATTACCCATCTCTGTCTTTGGTTCTCTAAACCTGACTCCTAAAAGATTAACCATCTACTGCAAATTATGAAACAAATATTTAATCTGATAACATATCGTTCATCTTTTGTGACGTATAAATCATCTGTTGCATAATAGATTACCCGTCTTATGTAGCTATTGCAACAGATGATTGATATTTTATATCAGATTTTCTTTGTGTTGCTCTGTTCCTCTAAACTAAACTCAAATGGATTTTAACTATATACTGCAAACTATGCAACAGATGGGTCTTTTTTTAAAAATGTAGCCCAACTGTGAAAATTATTATATTATAAAATTTAAATGCATCTGTCTTTTTTTTTCTTTTTATAGGTTGTGCATCCATGGATCGTGCCTACTGAGAAGGAGTCGGTGATGACTTCTTATATTACTCTAGGTTATGTTGATACAATTACAGACCTAACGATGGATTTAATAAAGAAGGAATTGGCTGGAGCAACTGCCATAAGAAGAGCAGTTAGGCAAGGTTAGCCTAATGTTGAGGCTTTTCATGACCAACCTTTTACTAAGGCAGATTCGGGTGCTTCTTCTGGTGGAGTTGTTGGTGTTGGTGGCAGGTATGCTGATGCTGCTACTATTCGTGATGATGAGCATGTTGATGCTTAAGAAAGAATAAATATGTTTGAAAACACACCTTTTCGCCCTTACACAGGTTCCTTTTGCCTCTCGTCACCCTCGTGTTCTCATTGCGAATGGGATGAGTGCAAGGATAGATAGGATAAACTCTTTGAAAAAGTAGAGGCTATCTTTAAAGCTATCAAGGAATTCAAATCCAAGATGTGTGTCATACCATCCAAGAAGGTGAGGGAGTCACACACTCCTACAGTGTTGGCTAGGAGAAAGAAAAGAGCAATTAGAGATGTACTCTCTGTTCAAAAATCAAAAGAAATTGTAATTCCTCCCTCTCCAAAAGCTGT
>NW_025836339.1:0-1028 GCF_002878395.1 Capsicum annuum | reverse complement strand
GTTGACTACCTGTAATATATATACACACTTTAGTTATTCATTCTTTAGGTAGAGGTTCTATGGGAAACAACCTCTCTATCTCTAAGTAGGGGTAACGTATGTATATGGGATTACAATGGGAATATTGTTGTTCTATTTGAGTTGTGTTGTATTAGAAAAAAGGGGCAGAGAGGGGCTAGGACTGACCTCGATACAACACACAACCATTAATGATATCAATCTTAAGTGATATCACCCCACCAGAAGGTATAAACAATTATATTGCCTTCTGGTACATACATAAATCTATGCTAGCTAACAAAGAAGTTGGATTTGTCATATTTACATCTAAGACTAGGCATCATCCATTTATCTAATTGGATGCAGCCTCTAGCCTGTCTAGGAAGATGAGAAATGGACTGAGTGATAAGAATCTGCGTAGAGGTGGAAGCCAATTTGGCTAACCAGTCAGCAACTTGATTCCCCTCCCGAAAACAGTGAGTTACTTGAATCCCAATTTTATTCTTGATACTTTTGATGTTTTCCACAACTTTTTTCAGCTTCATATTAGTGACAAAATTGTTGTTCAGCTTGTTGGACATGATTGTGGAGTCTAGTTCGAGTGTGAAATTAGTGTAACCTTGATATTCACAACGCCTCTGCCATATTACTGCTACTACAACTGAACGAAATGGAAAATGCCATAACCATATCGCCTCGACTATTCCATACAATTCCACCAATACCAGCCTTACCACTTTTATGTAAGTAACTACCGTCTGTATTTATTTTTAATACAGTCAGCTTGTGGGAAGCTCCAAGTAACCTGATGTAACTTTTGAAATGGCCTGAGCTTCTTTATTGTGAGACACAGAGTTGGCCAGTGATTGATGTCTTGCAAGTCTTTAAAATATTTCTTCAATATCGATTTGATAAGACCAAAAGCTTGATAAATCATCTTACTGTAGCAGAAGTGTCTTTGGCCTCCAAATTTAGAAGAACACCATTGTTTCCAAATTTCCCAACAAATGATACTAGGAGTGATCTTC
>NW_025836338.1:0-2061 GCF_002878395.1 Capsicum annuum | reverse complement strand
ATTTTGAGCTAAGACCTCCATGGATATGGCATTTTGAAGCTTTTAAGCTCTAGATCCATGTGGTCTTTACCTTTTGGATGTTGGTTATTGCTGATTTTTATATATTTGAGTTAACCTTGGCCAAAGGACCCTAGATCTACAAGAAAATCTAGATTTGGAGTTCATTTGGTTTGGGGTCAATCTTTGGACAAGTCTTAAATATTCATCTTGATCTTCCATGTTCATCAACTCTTAGTACGGAAGACTATTCAAAGAGTTTGTTTGATCCAAAAAGGGATAATAAAGAGAGTGTACTTGGTGTTTGTGAAGGAATATTCCTTGGTATATTCATATTCATCCAAAGAAAGAAGAGACAAAGGAAATCAAAGTACAAAAATCAACTACAATCCAAGTACAAAGGGGGGGGGCATTGTTTTTAATTTCATTTAAAGAACAAAAAAAGCTTTCAAACCTTTAACGAAAATTCTTCACCAAAGGGGTTCTAGGCCGAGACTTGAGAATTTGGGTAGAAAAATTGAAAACTCAATGTCCAATCAATGAATGCCACATCATCATCAACCAAATAGCCAAATTGAGTTCCTCATTAGATATTCTAGTTTCTAATTTTTTATTCTAGTTTCTTATAAGTTAATTCTATCCCTAATTAGTAAGCTTGTAAGTACCTACTAGTTCGGTAATTAGATTAGAGTCCGTTTGTTTTGTGTCTTTGATTTTTATATGATTTTCTCATTTTTAATTCATAGTAATTTTGTTGGTTCAAGTCTATGCATCCTTTTATTTGAGTCATAAGAAACAAAAATCGATTCTGGACTAAGGATTATTCACCACTCAATTCACTTGCCGAGTATTGCCAAGTCTTCAACACTTGTGAGACCAAGTGTGAGGCAAGATACGAGTGTGAGTGTGGTAAGGCTTTTGAACTAACATGTTTGTTCATTTTGTAGGTTTTTCTTTTTCTGTCTTTTGGATTTTGTTAGGTATATTTGAGATGAAATCTGAGGGTAACACATCTCAACCCTTGAGTAATGATATTTTGGGAGCCTTGATGGCTCGGATTGAGACCTATGCCTGAGATATGAATGGTAATATGAATTCTATAACAAGAGACATAAAGGGTGATATGGATGCTATAAGGAGTTAAATGGAATCCTTGACTGGTAGTGTGATTAGAATGAAAGCAAGGGTAGATAGAATATATCCACCAAAGCCTCCAAAAAATTCAAACTACCAAGTCCCAAATCCACTTTAGCAAGGACACCATACTCCACAAAATCCCATGCCATTAATCCAAATACATCACCAATGTAACCCAATGCCTCATCCCTAAGATCCACTAAACTGAAATCACCCCATACATCTAATTGAAGAGATGGTAATAGAATCCGAGGGTGATGAGGTCGATTTTCAAGATGGAGAGAAGTTTAATGTTGAGTTACAAGAAGAGTGTGAAGAAAATAAGGAAATGGAAAAAGAAACCGTAGGTAGTGAAGTAGAAAAGGGAAAGAAATGCTTGATTGTGGATCTTGTCCACAAAGGACCATTGTTACTTCCTAACCCAAAAGCTAGTATTTTGCCTAGCTTTGATTCTTCTTATGTACAGGTACTAGATGAAATGATAATAAAAAAGGACCCAAAAAAAGTTCCACATGAATGCATGAGAAATGAACTATAGACTCACTTGACCAAGATCACCAAAAAAGTGGGCTGTCCAAGCCTTACTCAATGGGACTTTACTACTCTCAACACTTCTTTGAAATCAAAATATTGTGATTTAGTGTCTTGAAAAGTGGTTTTGGGTTTGCAACTGCATACCTCTTTTCTTAGTAACTCTTCTGTTGTGAATAATGATCAAATTTCTCTTAAAACTAGTTCACTAATTGAGCACGAGAATGGTATGTTTGAGAATTTCCAAGTTAATGATGATGCTTGTAATGATGATTTTGGAATTGAACATGGTCCTTTGAACTTGTATAATGAAATCCATGATATTAGTCCTGTTCATAGTGGCCTTGTGTATGTCAAAGTTGTATGTAATACCTTGAATGATTGTGAGCAAATTAG
>NW_025836337.1:0-2552 GCF_002878395.1 Capsicum annuum | reverse complement strand
AAATTTAGTTGGCATGAGATAATTTATGAGTAACAACAACAACAAACCCAGTATATTTCCACATAGTGGGGTTTGGGGAGGGTAGAGTGTACGCAGTCCATATTGCTCCCTCTAACGAGGTAGAGAGGTTGTTTCCTATCTTGAGCCGGGGGTCTATCGGAAACAGCCTCACCACCTCGTTAAAGGTAGTGGTATGGACTGCGTACACTCTACTCTCCTCAAACCCCACTATGTAGGAATATACTGGATTTGTTGTTGTTGTTACTCATAAATTATCTCATGCCAACTAAATTTCTCAAGTACATTATTTTGATTTAATCAGTTAGGAATAATCACCTAAAAGTTTTCATGTCTAGCCTATAAATACTTTTGAATGAATATAATGGAAAGTGAAAAAAATATTTACAGGAGGACAAGTTTTGCTACATCATTATAAATAGAAGTGTGACCTTACAAGAATAGAAAGTCCATAGCTACTCAATCAGACAATGTAGACACCTTTTTCCCCGGAGAACTTCTAAAGAAATAAGTGACAATGAGTAATGTGATAATTTACGAGTAAGAGAATGAAATATGCTATATTCCTTCACTTAGACTAAGTTGCATTAAGATTTTATCCCTGTTAGTAATATAATTGATCTTTGGCATAGCCTTACACCCCAATAACTTCAGGTTACCATTTCGGCAGAATAATACCTTATAGGAAGGCTACATGTTTTTATCAAGACATTAATTTGTGAAGCCTTGATATAGATCCTTATATTCCGATCCTTCTCCAAACACTGCACATAGCACGAGCTTTAGCATGTGGTGGATTTTACGTTAGTACTTACTTCCGTCAATCAAACTATCAGAAAAATATAAGTAGTAACTTTGTTAAAAATATAAATAGCAATTAAAATCAACAACATTAGTACCACAAATAATCAACAAATCTTAGAAACTTCGAGGGGTGAGATGTAGATAAAGGTTCGCCATTGTTAGAGATATCAAAGAAGGAAAATGTATCATCTATCCAAGACAAGTCCTACCTTCACCTTTACATAAAAGCTATTTAGCTTAAAGAATGCATAGTTATGTGGAATTAAATTTAGGGGCGCCAATAGCAACATTCATCTGGTCTTTCCTACATCGAGAATTAATACATTTGAAAGTAAATTGTATGCACACAACAAAATTCTTTATTAGAAATCACAAGGTAATATAAATAATTTAATTTTCTCACAAGTAAATCAATTGACATAAAATCTATTACACATATATATAAGGGAATCCTGAACTGTTTAAGGGCTGATCTAAAAAAATTTCACAATGGTTTCAGCGCATCCATATCAAAAGTTGAACCCTCATATATACTGTTTTTCTGATCATTTATTGTTGAGTGGGGGTTAGGAAGAAAAAGGAAACTAGGAGAAGGGCAGACAATCACACAATGTAGAAGCTCCTTGCATGAATAAGCACAATGAACTGAAATATCTAATATGTGTACACAACTGGAAAACCATCCAAGAAAAGATTATTGAAATTGTTATCTGCCCTATACCTTTTTTTGTTTTTCTACCTAACTTTCACTGAACACAAAAATAATGAGAAGTAGCACACCGAAAGAGTCCTAATTGAGGAGGCTATGATATCATGCATCCCAGGATACACAAAATGCAGATATGAAATTTATAGGGAACACATTTAGATGTTTCTTGTCGATCAGACTAAGACATATCCTTGTGACTCATTTGATCTACCGTAGCGTCTTTTAGGGCCATGTGTTCTGCACGATTGATAATGAATCTCAATATCGAACCAAGATGCCAATGAGAAGTATTTAATTATGTATGAGATCTGCAATTAGAGAGCCATGTAAGATAGATATCATGAAAAATATTTGGATGTTTTGATTTGATACAAAGAAAAATCTTCAACCCATCAACTAATTTAACAGCATCTGAAAACATTATCACTAATAAAGGCCCAACAACATTAACAGTTCACAATGTCGTTTGTTGCATGAACAAAAACATAATGGATGAAAAGCTACATGAAACTATGATTTAAATATGGGATTCAAAGGGCTCAATTATTTTCTCTTTCAATATACTTTTTGGCTTGTTTTTTTTTTCCTTAACCATGGAGTCTTCAAAGTAAAAGTCTCTCAATTTTATATCCCGAAAAAAAGTGTCTGGAGAGACTAATCTTTCCATCCTTAAGCAGAATATAGGTATGGAATCTAAACAACTAATAATAATACAATGAATAAGGTTTTAATGATCTAGACAATCGAGAGCATAACATAAAACTAAAGTTAATGTTGAATCACTTACCATGTATTCGAAAATAATATATATATATATATATATGATAAGGTGTTGAACAAGGTTACGGAGCAGAGGGAGGCATAAGAATGGGAAAACAACAATGTTAACATTTGAATCACCTGTCGTAGATCCAAAAGAAAAAAACATCAACTTGACTTACTTTTATCTCCAAAACAAACAATGCAAGAATTGAAAAAGAACTACAACAATATTAAAAAGACAATTAGTAAACTAATTAGA
>NW_025836336.1:0-1242 GCF_002878395.1 Capsicum annuum | reverse complement strand
AGTAAAGAAATAAGAAAATTATATTTTAATAAATTACCCGAACCATTTATTAAAATATAATTTTCTTATTTCTTTACTTTCTTCTATATTATATGCTCCTTCATAATAATATTCTTTAAATGCACAAGTATATTCATCTATATAACACATATTACATATTGCTAATTTTAACATTAAATTCCTATTTGTATCTTTTTCTTCATTTTGTTCTTCTTCTATTGTTGTCATACTACCAAATTTATCTTTTATAGCTGTTTCATATTTTTTTAATAATTCTATAGGTGTTAGTTTAGTTGTTGTTGATGATGTTCCTTCTGTAGGTTTGTTAGTTATTAATACCTTCTTGCTATTTTCAGTTAAATTTGAAAACCATAATTTCACTGTTCCGATTAGTGTTTTTTCTATATATTCGGGTGCATCTGTTATGTTTATATTATTATCTAATAATTGTTTTGTCATATATCTTATCCATAATTGTATTATTTTTCTGTATCTATTACACAGTCTAAGTTTAAAAAGTTATAATTTTTATTAGCTATTTGTTTTGGTGTCCATTTGTCATATTCATTCTTTAGATTATATCTTTTAAATATATTCTTATAATATGTAGGTTTTCTTATTTCTGATGTTCTAGGTATTATATTTTCATCTTCTTTTTTGTCAAGAGTGTTTATTTCTGTGTTGATAATTTCTAAGTTTTCTTCATTAATTACTTTTTGTTTTTCATTGATTTCTAAATTTTTTGTATTTGTTAATATTTCTGTATATATTTCACTATCTTCTGAATCATAACTCTGTCTCTTCAACATCTATATTATTTCAAAAGGAAGAAAAAGATAAAGAACAAAAATTACTAAACGAGATAAATCAATTTAAAGAAAAATTAGAAATAAACAATAAAAAAAAAGGAATTAGAAATAAATAATATAGATGTTGAAGAGACAGATAATTATGATTCAGAAGATAGTGAAACATATACAGATATATTAACAAATACAAAAAATTTAGAAATCAATGAAAAACAAGAAGTAATTAATGAAGAAAACTTAGAAAATATCAACACAGAAATAAATACTCTTGATAAAAAAGAAGATGAAAATATAATACCTAGAACATCAGAAATAAGAAAACCTACATATTATAAAAATAAGTTTAAAAGATATAATCTAAAGAATGAATATGACAAATGGACACTAAAACAAATAGCTAATAAAAATTATAACTTTTTAGACTTAGACTATG
>NW_025836335.1:0-1957 GCF_002878395.1 Capsicum annuum | reverse complement strand
TATGTACTTAAGGATATAGAAATAGTGGATATAAGAAAAATCATATTGAAAAAAATATTTGATAGATATTTTATGACTAGAATTAATTATATACCACACCTATCGAACTACTCTTATAAATACTTACATGCCAAACCCACACACTAACTATGATAAATTATGTATATTTAGAATTTTGGAAAATAGATATAAAATATATACAATTTCTTAGTGAAAATATAGAAGAATTAATGAGATTAAAACAAACAACTCAAAAATATTATAATAAAGTATTTAACCAATTTTAAATGATAGATAATCTCAAAATCTTAATCTTATATATGCTTAGAGATATAGATATTATAGATATTAAGAGAATAATATTAGAAAAAGTATTAGATTATGAAACTGAAACTATGAATTTGATAGAACAGTTATACCTGGATAATTACCCAGATGGATATTATTCAGATTGAGAAATGTTAGAATATATTAGAAAAACTAGAGAAAATCAAGATAATCTAAATGAATAAATTAATTATAGAAACCAAATTACAAAAATAATGAAAAGTCTAAAAGAAAAATTAATATGGATAGAAGAAACCCTAGAAAAATTAGGAAAAAGTACATGTGAGAGTTTATATAATTTAAAAAACTCGCTACGAGAAGAACAACACAAGATAATAAATAGCATTGAAAATCTAGAATTAGATATACATTACAATACAATTAGGATAAATTATTATACAGAAATTTGTAACTCTGCAATTACTATAGGATAAAATGGTAGACTATGAATATTTAAAATATTGGAGACAAAATATGGAAGAAATAATATTATTAGAAAAACTTATGAAAGATAATCTAATTGGATATTTTGAAACAAAAGATATAGAATATTTAGAATACCTTCAAAATAATATAGAAGAATTACAAAAACTAAGGGAAAAAAATAAAGAATACTATAGTAAAGCATTTAACCAATTATCATATAATCACCCCCCAAGATATGAATATCGATAAAACTAACATAAATAAACTCAAAATAAAAATATTTAGAGAAGTTAAGAAATATCCACGCACAAATAAAAATAGATCCATTATAAAATTGTAGATCTATTTTACCACACAAATTATCTGCACCCCCTACAATTTGGTATTAGGCGCGGTAAGTTTACTAGATAATAAATACTTACTTATGTATTTGTTTTTATATAATGTATTTTGTGAATATTAATAATTGAAATAATTTTCATTTTTATCTTCATGACTTAAGATGTTTTATTAATTCATATTATAGATTAAATATTATCGTAATTAAATTATCTAGTGTTTTAGGATCCTCGTTAGTATTATGTAACCTTCTGTATTCTAGGTATAAACTATATAGTTGGGTTTCAATTTCTTTTAATGATTTATTCTTTTCGTAAGATGTATCCATTAATTTATGTAATTGTTAAATTCTTTGTAGTAATATTCATTAACTGTTTTTCTTCATTCTTGTATTTTTTATTTTCATATATTTTATTAATATATTCAATTTACTGATATTCATATTTTGGGGCGTAATTAAATGGTAGTTTATTAAATGCTTTGCTATAGTATTCTTTAGTTTTTTCTCTTAGTTTTTGTAAATCTTCTATATTATTTTTAAGATATTCTAAATATTCTATATCTTTTGTTTTAAAGTATTCAATTAAATTTGTTTTTATAAGGTTTTCTGTTAATCTTATTTCTTCTATTTCTTGTTTCTAATATTTTAGATATTCAGAGTTTATCATTTTATTCTAAAGTAAATGTATAATAATATATTCTATTTATACTATATTTAATATCTTGTTTGAGGTTATTTATGCTACTAACTATTTCTTCTTGTTCTCTTTTTAATGAATTTTTTAAACTATCTAAACTTTTATCTTTGTTTTTTTCTAGATTTTTAAGGTTTCGTCTATCCATTTTAATTTTTCTATTAGATTTT
>NW_025836334.1:0-1244 GCF_002878395.1 Capsicum annuum | reverse complement strand
CAGAGAAAAGACACTAATTTGGACTTCTAATGTGGTGAAATCAGAGTTAAGGGAGCTAAGAAGGTAATCAAACTATTCCTATAGACATGCTTTCTAATATGTAAGTACACCGACAAGGGACTTACCGGCAAGCAGTAGTAAAATAGAAATAGAAATAGAAAGAAAGTCCAACACAGCAAAATATGCATGATGTTTTCCATAAACCAAGAAGGAAAAGTCCGAGAACTCTTGAAAGTACGTAATTGCTTTTTGTATTGAAAGTAACTGATGCTTTGTTTAAGAGAGTAGTAGTGGTAATTGTAATTGTAAAACTTAAGAACTTGTGAACTTAAAGAATTGTTTATATAGGCTGAGTATTGTGAAACTAAACCAACATAAAAATGGTAAAACAATATCTCTGTTAATCAATTAAGAGAAATTTCTCTTACTGAATCAATCATATAACAATCAATCACAAAGTAAAAAGGAAAGTCAATATTTGTAAAAGACATTCACAATACTGTTTTCCTTAGGCCAAATCCAATCACTAATCAATTAAGAGATCGATAATCAATTAGGGTCAATTAGGGATGAGAAAATTTGTTCAATTTACCATATATAAATTATGAGCAATTAATTTTGTAAAATAATTCCTAATTATTTTTGTACCTAATTCAAATCATCAATTGCACAAAAATCAGTCCACGATGTAATTCAAGAAACATGATACACAATCAGATGTTCTTTACCAAAATCTTATTCAAATTATCACAAGATCAATCCAACCATAAAAATATAATACGCAGTCAAATGTTTTCCGTAATAATCACGAGCCGAAAATTTGTCAACTAATTTGAAGAAGATGGATAATTTCAAAATTCGGAATTAGCAAACTATGACAAAATTGATCATTATTAAAATTTGGATTTTTCACATCTAGTAGTCTTAAAACATAAGCACACAAAATGGCAAAGAATCGGATGAAATAAATCATTCATACATTGCTAATTCAGAGTCCGAAATCTATTAAAGAAGAGGAAAAGAGATTAAAATTAAACACAAACATTAAAATATTTAGGCAAACTTGTGGATGGGTTTTTGAAAACCCATCTCTATTTTGACAAAAGGATCAACGGAACGGAGAAGGTTGGTGGCGGGTGGGCGACGGAGATGACCTGGGGCGGCGATGGTTGGTTCACGGAGGAGGTTGGAGAGCAGGGGGGTCTCGTGGCAATGTTGGAGCGGCGTTGGCGTGCTGGTTCATC
>NW_025836333.1:0-1318 GCF_002878395.1 Capsicum annuum | reverse complement strand
CTATTATTACTCCGTTGATATCTTCTCGTTGTCGTATCTGCTGCTTTTTCATATCTCCATTATTGTTTCTTATCTTGTATCTTCCAGTTGGCGTTCTTATCTACTTGGTTGATTTTTCTTCTATTCTAGCTGAACTTCTGGGATATCATTATCTCCTCCATTACATTTTGAACATTTATGATCTGGATATTTATGTCCAATTGTCTTTCAATATCTGATTAATAATTCTTTTGAAATAAATTTTTCTCTGATAGCTCTGGCGATAGGTTTTGTCTCTGGTTTGAGTAACGTCAGAATCCATTGCCTAATAATTTTCATATCTGTTTCTCGTAATTCCTTTGAATTTGAATATATTAGTACATGATTTCTTGAATAATAACTCCATATGGGATTTTGGTTGCAGTATGTGTTCGCTAGCTCTTGCAAAATTGTAGATAGTCCATAATCCTCTTATTCGCATAAAATTTTGGTATCTCAATTCTAGGTATTTCTGGTTGTGGAATAATATCTTGTGGTATAATCATGTCTCGTGTTATTCCTATCTTTACAACTTGTATGGGTTTTTTAACTTCATCATATAATATCTCTGCTGGTGCCGTGTAAATTTTTATAAAAAATAGGGTACCTTTGGTTATTCTTTTAAAAATGATAAATGCTTCATATATTTTCGGTATAATGGATATCTCATTTCCGTCAGAGGTATATACAGTACTGAGTAGTCCATATTCATAGCAAGTTTTAACTAGACTTGGTTTGGTTTTAGGTAAAGCAATTAGCTTATTATAACCGGTCAATCTTTGGGTTATATAGTTTGTATCTGGTTCTTGGATGTTTATAGCTCTGGGGTTATATTTAAAAAGGTTTGTACATTGTAGATATTTTCTATATATGTCTGGGCTGTGTAGTTGTAAGTCTTTTTATCTTGGTTTATTAAATCCTTTAACTATTATTGGTGTTTTTAATTTATTCTATTTGCTTTCTGATAAGCAATTATATCTACATAAATTAGCTATTATAAGAAAATATCGACACAGAAATAACAAATCCAATTCGGATGTGAAGAAATATATTATAAGAAAAGAAAAAGACATAAGAAAAATAAGAAATATAAAAAATCAAAATATAAATACAAGAAACTAAGAAAAAGATATTATGTAAAAAATTATAAATATAAAAGACCATATAGAAAAAAGAAATCTATAAAAGAATGTACTTGTTATAATTGTGGAAAATTAGGACATTTAGCTAGAGATTGTAAATTACCTAAAAATCCAAAAAATAAACAAATATCAGAAATAAAAATAGATAATACGGAATA
>NW_025836332.1:0-1044 GCF_002878395.1 Capsicum annuum | reverse complement strand
ATTCACCACCTACAAAAGGATAACGAAAGGAAATTTATTTTATATAAAGTATTATACTGCACCGGCAGAGATACTATATGATGAAATAAAACCAGTTATACAAGTTGTAAAGATAGGACTAACTAGAGATATGATCATACCAGAAGATATTACACAGCAATCGGAGATACCCAGAATTGAGATACCCGACTTCTACGCAAATAAACGACTTATTGAACTAGCTACGATTATCCAAGAACTAGCAAATAAACGGACTACTGACAAGATATTGTAAAATAATTGGACACAAATATCCAGATCACCAATGTTCAAGGTGTAATGGAGAAGATAACATCATTCCAGAAGTACATCTAGAATAAAAGAAGACAAAATGCCAACTGAAAAGATAAGATTAGAAGCAATAATAGAGATATAGCAGATACGACAAAATCAATGGAGACAAGATATTGTTGAATTATTGTACAAAGTCTTATTATTGTTATTGTACAAAGTCAAAGACTTTACGTAAAAGATGTAATAATTGTAAATTTGTAGGTTTGTAGGAAATTAAAGACTAATTAGTAGCCTAGCCTCCTTTTTTGACTTTTTATAGTTCTTTTAGCAATTAAAAAAAAATGTGTAAAGATTGTAAAGAGGATTTCATTCTATAAATAAAGGAAGCTAAAGGCATTGCAAAGCAAGCCTTCATGCGTTGAAGCAAACATTCTCTCCATTCCACAACAAATATTTTACTCAGTTAATTAAATAAACATATTTCAATGGAAAAAGCTATGGAGGAGTTTGTGGAAAGTTAGGACATTTAGCTAGAGATTATAAATTACCTAAAAACCCAAAAAATAAACAAATATCAGAAATAAAAATAGATAATACAGAATATATGCAGATAGATTATATAAATTATGAATTAGAAAGTAAGGATAGTATATATGAAATTTCAGAAACAGATAATGAAATAGATAATGAAATAGATGAATCAAATGACTGAAGAAGATATAAAAATAATAACAAAGGAAGAATATTTAAATGATGAAGGAACGGAACAAA
>NW_025836331.1:0-2399 GCF_002878395.1 Capsicum annuum | reverse complement strand
ATGTTGAAAAGAATAGATAATATTGATTGTTTCTCTTTTTTTTTTTTTTACTTTATTCTTTGATTATTTTGGATAAAGTTTAGATCTTTACTTGAAAAATAATACTCATGTCTTGTTTAAAATTATTATTGGTAGATATATTTTTTTAGCATGTAAAATTGTTTATTTTATGTTGGAAGAATAGTTATTATTATTTGTTGCGCCTTAATAAAAATAGTAATTAGTTAAGTCAAGAATTTTTCATTTGATTACTAATTATTTTAATGGATTTCAAAACCCTCATATTAGATATGAAGTGCTAGCTTTATTTTTCATCCAAGATGTTTATTCTTCTTTGTTCGTATGTTGTATTTTCAAAATGATAAGAAAGTTCAAACTTTTGCGGCTAAATAAAATTATTTGTATATTTTTGAGTCATGTATAGTATGATTGTGAAACTTTTGCTTTTTTGCATTTTTCATTTGTTGACTCTCATTCTTGTGCAAGTGTGCTTATTCTTGTCATTCAAAAATTGGTTCTTGATAGTTTCTTTTACTTTGAAATATGTCACTTTTATGCCTTGAACATATATTAATTTCTTTATCTTTTCTTTGCATGCAAAAAAAAATATCTCGAGTCCAAATGGACTCCTCTCCTCTTGCATTTCATAATGGGTAAATGAGGCTCACCCCTTCAAGTCAAGTTCGAAGTTTAAACCCAAGGTCCACTACATGGCGTGCGGGTGCTAGAAAATATACGAAAAAGGAAAATGGGTCAAAACCCATTGATTAGGTCACTAAGAGACTTGAAAAGTCTCAATTTTTATTATTGTCTTCTTTTTTATTTATTCATTTAGTCATTTGTTTATTCATTCATTTTAGCCTAGAAGCCAAAGTTGTATTTAATACAGGTGGAGCAAGACTCGAGCCAAAGGCTCGAAAAATAGTTTAGGACAGGTGAAATGGGTCGGAAGCCCAACTAGAATAGGACAGGTCTCGTTGATTGGCCTAATGGCCTAAATCCTTTACTTTCTCCTCCCTTCCCCTTTTATGTGTTTATTTGTTTATTACTTTTTTTTAGACTTAGTTAAAATCCCTACTAAGTCACCTAAATCTATTTTACCCAAGTCTTTTTTTTTTTTGAAAAAAATCAAATCACTATTTCAACAAATTAATCTTTTCGAAGTTAATCAAAAGACGATTTTCAAACAGTCCGAATAACCACAAATTAGCGGACGTTTTAGGTGCCTAACACCTTCCTAAAACGTTAATAGGAACCGCTTTTCTAGAATCTCTAACTTAAAAAGATTTTCCTATTTTGAATCGTTTGAAGTAACTTTTATAAAGATTTCTTAATTCCTTTTCAAAATTAAGTGGCGACTCTCTTTCAAAAGTCAAATTTTTCTGCAAAACAGAAATGGCGACTCTGCTGGGGATCTAACTAGGTTCTAACCAAATGTTTTATTTCTTCTTTGATTAACTGTTTATGTGTTTATGTGTTTCAATTATGTAAAGTGTAATTATCGCATCTCATGGCATTTCCTGTATCTTATAAACTATTTTGGGGTTACGTGGATGTCCCGGCCCTTGTTGTTCAATTCCAAAATGTGTTGAAAATACGAACAGCTTATCAACATGTGAGTCATCTGGCGCTGTTCATATTTTCAAACTCAAGTTGTTCGCTTGAGAACCAGTGTCCAAGTCCACTCTAGACACCGAGGATAGAACGAAACCAAAACCCTATTTTAGGCATGTGCCTAGGATGACCCAATATCCGAGCAGGGTATTGGGCCCATTAGAAAACCTGCCCTATGTCTATTTGACCCCGATTCAATCACAGACAAACCATGCTTATGTGTTGAAGAAATATATGCTTGTCTAAATTCAATCCATTATCCTTTAGGTTCGGGGAAAGGCTTATTTTGTCTTCTTTTATGTAGATATGGCTCAATTGCATTCTCGTGAAAAGTTCAAGATGGTCACCAAACCCGATGATTACCTAAAACTATGGTGGCATTACATGGGTACAAAAGACAGAAAGATTGTTAGAACACACATTGGGCATCTTCCATCTTTGATCGAGATGGACGCTTGGCCCGAAATGATCCATGTACTAACAACTTTTTGGGATGATCAGAACATGGTATTTCACTTCGGGGATGTTGAATTGACCCCCACTATTGAAGAGGTATTGATTTGCTACGAGAGTACGGAAATGTGTTTTAAGAGAAAGGAGACACCGGATAAGAATATTTTAGTCCTAGATGTATGGGATCGTCAAAAGATCAAGGAAGCATTTTTAACTGATGACGACACCTGGCTAGGAGAATGGGATGGAGAAAATATCACTTTTCGTGAGTTGTACCATTGGTTTGGAAGATTCAACTCTTTTCACA
The DNA here is from genome assembly GCF_002878395.1 of Capsicum annuum. Classification (NCBI taxonomy): domain Eukaryota; kingdom Viridiplantae; phylum Streptophyta; class Magnoliopsida; order Solanales; family Solanaceae; genus Capsicum; species Capsicum annuum. Next base: position 25 of record NW_025836331.1, on the reverse strand, counting down.
AATTTGGGCATAAATTGGAGTCGGA
>NW_025836330.1:0-1032 GCF_002878395.1 Capsicum annuum | reverse complement strand
TTCTATCATGATGGTGAGTGAACTTTGGAAATACGGATTTGAGCCAGGAAAGGGTTTGGGAGCGTCTTTGCACGGTATAGTTCATCCCATATGTCCGAGTAAAAACATGGGCACGTTTGGTCTGGGATTTGAGCCTACGGCTGAAGATCTGAAGAAAGCCAAGGGAAGGAAAAAGGAAACATGGTCACTCCCTCGACCAATGTCATTACTCAGTGAATCATTTGTTAAGAGTGGTGTCACGAAGCATATGGAATTTGAAGTTGAATTGGTTGATGACTTCCAGAACCTTTTTATTGAAGTTGACATGGTCGAAGCAGGAGAAGGTACCAGTATTGCAGACATGCAATTCATAGGTCCAGCTGCCCGGCTCAATAATTGGGATGTCACTCCTTTCCCCATCAGGAGGGAGTTTGGGTAGTTTATTTTGTTTTTCTTTCTGTTTATCCGAGTTATTTCAGGGTTGTAATTCAAATTTTAGTTTGTTTATGTTATGTTGGCATCTATGTTTAAACCCTTCTATCTTTTTATTTAATGAAATGCAATGTCCCTTTTGATTCGTGTCTAATATATTTTATTTTTCTTTTTTTTATATATAGTTCTATTTATGCTGATTCTAATGACATGACATGCATGCGAAATTTTCAGTCTGACCTTAAAATCCAAACTAATCAAGATGTAAAGAAGCAGGATGGGGAATATGATGAAGAAGAAGCACTAGAAGAAATAAGCAAAGAGTTGGAACAGTTTGATGACAAACTGAATCCTAATTTGAATGAGACTGAGCCAATAAATCTAGGGGATCAAGAAGATGTTAGGGAAACTAAAATCAGTGTACATGTTTTTCCACAACTAAAAGATGGAATTATTACCATTAATTGATTATAAGGATGTTTTTGCATGGTCTTATGATGATATGCCTGGTTTAAGCACTGAATTAGTGGCTCACAAATTTCCAACTGATCCCGCGTTCCCTCCTGTCAAACAGAAGTTGAGGAAGTTTAAAACTGATGTAAGTGTTAAAATCAAAGAGGA
>NW_025836329.1:0-1099 GCF_002878395.1 Capsicum annuum | reverse complement strand
GTGAGAGGCAGTAAGGGTGTGCGATGGGCAATACGCTGCCCAATCAAATGTGTGCGATTGAGAGTGCGAGGCAAACTTAAGGTCTGCCATGGGTTGTGCGCTGCATACCTCACTTCCAAGTGCCAAAAACACCCCTATATATGTCTATAACATGGGATTAAACTCCCATAACACCAAAATAAGTTTACTCTCTCTCAAAATCACCAAGAACATTCCTTAGGGTTTCAACCTAAAAATTCAAATATCTCAAGACTCAACCATGAGTTTTCAATAATTCTTCGAGGTTCGGAATTCCCATTCCGAGGGCTACAAGAAGCACCTATTATTTTCAGGAATAGAGTCCCAAGGTTAAGAGTTCATCCAAAGCTTCAATTTCAAGGTATGTGGGGTTTTTCAACAAGAACACCCTTTCTATCTTGTGCCCAAATTGATTTTTCTTTTATGAATATACATGATATTACATGTTTTGATATGAATTTGAAGCATGAATTTATACCCTATATGGTTTTACATGAGATTATGATACTCTCTATGTTTTGGAAGTCGAATTGAATGAGAATGATGACATTTTTGTACATAAAGCTGAATTTTCCAGATTTTACAGTAAGTTATATATATTTATGATGAAAAGCATGAATCTTGAGAAAATTTAGTATGATTTTGATGTATGAGACCTTGAGTCCTAATTGGGATTGTACTTTGAGAAATTATGTGCTGTAAGCACAATGAGATTTGAATCCCAAAGCTAATTTTCTTTACCAAGATGTATGATTATAAAGCTGAAATTTTAAGTTTTAAGTGATTATTTTTGTGCTTATGTCATAAAGTATGAAACTTTGGAAGGTTTTATGGTGATATTGATGTATGGGTTTTTGGAACACTATTTGAGATTATTATTTTGAGAAAATCATGTGTTATAAACACCTTGATTTTAAATAATTTGAGATGATAAAGAAACTTTGACCTTTTGGTCGTAAAAAGGGTTGTTTTTGAAACCGAGATGAGAAAAGAAATCCACTTTTATTGATTTATTATGAAAGGGGTAGCATGATGGCTCCCGTTGTGAATTGTTGAAACATTTATCAGTGAATTTTCTTTT
>NW_025836328.1:0-6403 GCF_002878395.1 Capsicum annuum | reverse complement strand
CGCGGGCTATAGCACATCGATTTGTCCCGAAAATGCCTCATTCGCGTTGTTTTTCCCGTTTGTCCCCAAATGGCCACGAAAAATTAAGATGACCATACTGGGATGATCCCCAACCTCCCTAGCATGCCCCGATTGACATTTGTACCACAGCACGCCCGGACCTTGGGCTGAACCCCAAAACCATGGGCTATAGCACACCAATTTGTTGCAAAAATGCACCATTTCGCCCGTTTGTCCATAAAAATAGCCACAAAAAATTAATCGGACCACACCGGAACAATCCCCAACCTTCCTGGAACCCCCCAATCGATTTTCGGCCCATATCATACTCGGACCCTAGGCCCATCCCCGAAACCGTTGGCAATAGCATATCGATTTGGCAAGAAAATGCCCCGTTCGCGCCGTTTCATCTATTTGTCCGCCCAAATGGCAACAAAAAATTAAACGGGCCATACTGGGATGATCCCCAACCTCCCTGGCATGCCTCGGTCAATTTTTTGATCAAAGCACCCCCGAACCTCGGGCCCACCCCCAAAACCATGGGCTATAGCACACCGATTTAGCCCAAAAATACCTCGTTCGCGCCGTTTTGCCTATTTGTAAATCCAAATATCCATCAAAAATTAAACGGATCACACTGGAACGATCCCTAACCTTCCTGTCCCGTTTTGCCGATCTATTTTTCGCCCCCAGCACGCCCGGACCGTGGGCTAAACAAACGATTTTGCCAAAAAATGTCCCGTTCACATTGTTTTGCCCATTTGTCCACCTAAATAGCCACGTAAAATTAATTGGACCAAACTATAATGATCCCCAAGCTCCCACAGCATGCCTGGACCCCGAACCCACCCCCAAAATTATGGGTTATAGCACATCAATTTGGCCCGAAAATGCCTCGTTCGATCCGTTCTAGCCGTTTGTCCACCCATATAGCCACGAAAAATTAAACCAACCATGTTGGGACAATCCCAACCTCCCTGGCATGCCCTGGTCATTTTTTGGCCCACAACACGCCCAGACCCAAGCCCACCCCTGAAATCGGGGCTATACAACACCAATTTGGTCCGAAAATGTCCCGTTCGTGCCGTTCCGCCCATTTGTCCACCTAAATGGCCATGACAAATTAAACAGACCATATTAGGATGATCTCAAAGCTCCCTGGCACGCCTCAAATGATTTTCGAACCACAGCACGCTAGGATCCCGGGCCTACCTCCAAAATCGTGGGCTATAGCACACTGATTTGGCTTGAAAATGCATTGTTCACGCTGTTTCACCCGTTTGTCTACCCAAATGGCCACAAAAATTAAACGGACCACACTAGGATGATCCCCAACCTACTTGGCACTCCCCGGTTGATTTGTGGCCTACAGCACACCCAGACCCTAGGCCCACCCCTAAAATCGTGGCAAATATTACACCAATTTGGCCTGAAAATACTTCGTTCGCCTCGTTTTGACTGTTTATCCACCCAAATGACCACAAAAAATTAAACAGACCATACTGGGATAATCCTCATCCTCCCTGGCACACCTCGATTTATTTTTGGCCCACAGCACGCTCGGACCCTGGGCCCACCCCCTCACCCCCAAAACCGTGGGCTATAGCACATCAATTTGGCCCAATAATCCCCTATTCGCGCCTATCGCCCTTTTGTCCATCCAAATGGCAACGAAAACTTAAACGGACCACACTGGGATAATCACCAACCTCCCTGGCATGCCCCGGTCAATTTTCAGCCCACAGCAGGCCCGGACCCCGAGTCCACCCCTAAAATTGTGGGCTATATCACACCGATTTAGCCCAAAAATGCCCAGTTCGCACTGTTTTGCCTGTTTGTCAATCCAAGTGGCCACAAAAAATTAAATGAAGTGCACTGGAATGATCCCCAACCTCCCTGGCATACCCGATTGATTTTAGGCCCGCAGCACACTCGGATCTCGAGCCCACCCCAAAATTGTGGGTTATAGCACACCGATTTTACCCAAAAATGTCCCGTTCATACCATTTTGCCCGTTTGTCCACCCAAATGGCCACGAAAAATTAAACGGACCACACTAGGATGATCCCCAACATCCCTGGCACACCCTGGTCTATTTTTGACCCACCGCACACTCGGACCCTGGGTCCACCCCTAAAACCGTGGGCTATAACTCACCGATTTGACTTTCAAATACTCCGTTCGCACCGTTCCGCCTGTTTGTCCAGCCAAATGACCACAAAAAATGAACGGACCACACTAGGAGGATCCCCAACCTCGATGGCATGCCCCGATTGATTTTTGGCCCACAGCATGCTTGGACCCCAGGCCCAACCCCGAAACCTTGGGCTATAGCACACCGATTTAGCTCGAAACACCCTGTTCGCGCCATTTTTCTCATTTGTCCACCCAAATAGCCACAAAAAATTAAATGGACCATACTGGGACGATCCCCAACCTCCGTAGTATACCCGGATTGATTTTCAGCCTACAGCACGCCAGACCCTGGGCCCAACCCCAAAACTTAAGGCTATTGCACACCAATTTGGCTCGAAAATACCCCATTCACACTATTTTGCCTGTTTGTCCACCCAAACACCCACAAAAAATTAAATGTACCACTCTGGAATGATCATCAACCTTTCTAGCATGCTCTAATCGATTTTCGACCGACAGCACGCCTGGACCCTAGGCCCACCCCCAAAACCGTGCGCCATAGCACACTGATTTGACTCAAAAATGCGCCGTTCGCGCCGTTTTGCCTGTTTTTCCACCCAAATGGCCTAAAAAAATTAAACGGACCATACTTGGATAATCCCCAACCTCCCTGATATACTTCGATCAATTTTTGGCCCACTGTACGCCCGGACCACGGGATCACTCCCAAAATCATGGGCTATAGCACACCGATTTAGCTCGAAAATACCCCGTTCGCACCGTTTCGCCCATTTGTCAACCCAAATGGCCACGACAAATGAAACGGACCACAATGGAACGATCCCTAACCTTCCTGGCATGCCTCGGTATTTTTTTGGTCTACCGTATGCCCGGACCCCAGGCCCACCCTCGAAACCATGGGCTATAGCACACCAATTTTACCCAAAATGCCCCGTCCGCGCCGTTTTACTCGTTTGTCCAACCAAATGGCCACGAAAAATTAAATGAACAATATAGGAATGATCCCCAACCTTCTTAGAATACCCTGGTTGATTTTCAGTCCACAGCATACCCGGACCCTGAGCCCACCCCTGAAACTGTGGGCTACAACACATCGATTTGGCCTAAAAATGCCCCGTTTGCACTGTTTCGCCCGTTTGCCAACCCAAATGACCACAAAAAATTAAACGGAACATACTGGGACGATCCCCAACCTCCCTGGCATGCGCCGATCAATTTTCAGCCCACAGCACTCCTGGACCCCAGGCCCACCCCTGAAACCATGGGTTATAGCACGTCGATTTAGCCCAAAATGCCTGGCTCATGCCATTTCACCGGTTTGTGCCACTAAAAATTAAACGGACTTACTGGGACGATCTCCAACCTCCCTGGCATGCTCCGGTCGATTTTGGGCCCACAACACACCCGAACCTCAGGCCCACCCCCAAAACCATTGGCTATAGCACATTCATTTTGCCCCGAAAATGCCCCATTCGTACCGTTTTGCCCGTTAGTCAACCTAAATGGCCACAAAAAATTAAATAGACCGCACTGGAATGATCACCAACCTGCCTGGTACTCCCTGATCAATTTTTGGCCAACATCACTCCTGAATCCCGGGCCTACCCCTAAAATTGTAGGCTATAACTCACCGATTTTTCTTGAAAATGCCCTATTTGGACTGTTTCACCCATTTGTCCTCCCAAATAGCCACGAAAAATTAAACGGACCACACTGGGATGATTTCCAACCTCCCTAGCTTGCCTTAGGCGATTTTAAGCCCACAGCACTCTCGAAACCCGAGCCCAGCACCGATACCATGGGCTATAGCACGCCGATTTGACCCAAAAATGCTCGGTTCGAGCCATTTTGCCTGTTTATCCACCCAAATGCCACAAAAAATTAAATGGTCCATACGGGGATGATTCTTAACGTCCCTGGCAAGCCTCGACCGATTTTCAGCCCACTGTATGCCCGGACCTCTAGCCCACACCCGAAACTGTGGACTATTATAGCACACAGATTTGTTGCAAAAATACCCCATTCACTCTATTTCGCCCGTTTATCCTCCCAAATAGCTAGGAAGAATTAAACGGACCACACTGGTGCAATCCCAACCTCCCTAGCACGCCCCAATCAATTTTTTACCAACAGCACACGCGGACCCCGAGCCCACCCCCAAACCCGTGGGCTATAACACATTAATTTGTCCTTAAAATACCCTGTTCGCACTGTTTCATCCGTATATCAACACAAATGGCCACGAAAAGTTAAACGGACCATGTTGGGGCGATCCCCAACCTCCTTGTCAAGCCTCGGTCAATTTTTAGCCCACAACACGCCCAGACCCCGAGCCCACCCCCAAAATCGTGGGCTATAGCATACCGATTTAGCCTAAAAATGTCTCGTTTGTGCCATTTCGCCCGTTTGTATATCCAAATGGCCACAAAAAATTAAACAAACCACACAGGGACGATCCCCAACCTCCTTGGCACGACCCTATCAATTTTTATCCGACAGTACACCCAAACCCCGGGCCCACCCTAGAAATCATGGGCTATAGCACTCCAATTTGACTCGGAAATGGCTCGTTCCTACTGTTTCATCCATTTGTCTACCCAAATAGCAACGAAAAATTAAATGGACCATACTCGGACGATCCCCAACCTCCCTGGCATGCCCCAATCAAGTTTCGGCCCATAGCACGCCCGGACCCCAGGCCCACCCCCAAAAACGTGGGCTATATCATAAAGATTTTGCTAAAAAATGCTCCGTTCGAACCATTTCGCCCATTTGTCCATCCAAATGGCCATAAAAAATTAAATGGACCACACTCCGATGATCCAAAAACCTCCTCGGCACGCCCTAATCGATTTTTGACCCATAGGACGCCAGAACCCTGTGCCTTCTCCTAAAAACGTGGGCTATAGCACACCAATTTGGACCAAAAATACTCCATCCGGACCATTTTACCCATTTTTCCACCCAAATGGCGATGAAAAATTAAACAGACCACACTGGGATGATCCCCAACCTCCCTGGCACGCCCCGATCAATTTACGTCCCACAGCATGCTCGGACCCCGGGCCCACCCTCAAAATCGTGAGTTAAAGCACACCGATTTAGCCTAAAAATGCCCTGTTTAAGCCATTTCGACTGTTTGAACACCCAAATGGCAACGAAAAATTTAACAGACCATACTGGGATGATCCTCAATATCCCTGGCACACCTCGGTCGATTTTCGGATCACAGCACGCCTGGACCCTAGCTTCCTCACAAAATCTTGCGCTATAGCACACCAATTTGGCCAGAAAATACACCATTCGCGATGTTTTGCCCGTTTGTCCATCCAAATAGCCTCAAAAAATTAAACGGACCACACTGGGACGATTCCCAACCTCCCTGGAATGCCTCAGTCGATTTTTGGCCCACATCACGCTCGTACCTAGGGCCCACCCCTGAAATTGTGGGAAATAGTAGACCAATTTGGCTTGAAAATGCCCCATTAGCATCGTATCGCCCGTTTGTCCACCCAAATGGCCACAAAAAATTAAACGGGCCACAATGGGACAATCTCCAATCTCCCTGGCATGCCTTGATTGATTTTCGACCCACAGCACGCTCGAACCCCAGGCTCACCCTAAAACCGTGGGCTATAGCACACTGATTTGGTTTTAAAATGCCCCATTTGCGTTGTTTCGCCCGTTTGTCCACCCAAATGGCCACGAAAAATTAAACAGACCACACTGGGACGATCCCCTATTTCCCTGGCATGCCCCGATTAATTTTCGGCCAACAGGACGCTCGGACCCAGGTCCACCCCCAAAACCATGGGCTATAGAACACCAATTTAGCTTTAAAATGCCTCATTCGTGCCGTTTGGCCCTTTTGTCAACCCAAATAGCCATGAAAAATTAAACAGACCACATTGGGATGTTCCCCAACCTCCTTTGCATGCCCCGATCAATTTTTGGCCTACACCATGTCCTGACCCCTGGCCCAACCCCAAAACTGTGGGCTATAGCACATCGATTTACCCCAAAAATGCCTCATTCGTGCCCTTTTGCCCATTTGTCCACCCAAATGGCCATAAAAAATTAAACGGACCATTCTGGAATGATTCCTATCCTCCCTAGCATACCACATTCAATTTTTGACCGACAGCACGCCCAGACCCCTGGTCCGCCCCCAAAGCCGTGGGCCATAACATACCGATTTAGCCCGAAACAACCCGTTCACGTCATTTTGCCCGTTTGTCCAACCAAA
>NW_025836327.1:0-1058 GCF_002878395.1 Capsicum annuum | reverse complement strand
GAAAAGTTAAATTTTGAAAAAATAAATATCTTAAATTTCATAATTTAAGTTAATTTGTGTGCTAATTTGAAAAAGTTAATTTATAGTTTACATTTTATTTCTATTATATGGAAAATTTGACCTCATATGGCTATTTATAGCCATTGAATAACACAAAATATTTGTTACACTTTTCTTCTCTCTCTCATGGGTATTTCTCAAGTTTTTCATTATGAGTATGTAAATATTCACTTGCCATATTTATGGATCCTTGTAAATATTCACTTGCCATATACAAATCCTTGTAAATATTTACTTGCAATTTACAGATCCTTGTTAGTTGTATATATGCATTGTACGATGATGAATGAAAGACACACACAAAAAAAGTTTTCTCCATTCTAGTCTTTTGCTGTTTTTACATTTAAAGAAAAAATGACAAGAATCCTACAGATTCTGACAACCTTTTGCCGGCTCTTACTCTTTCAACTCTTTGATTCAGTAATTTCTCTTTTTTTTTTATTATTTACCATGATTATTTGTTTTATCAGAAGGATTTGATAAGTTGTTTGAATTGTTCTTGTGCTATTTGTTTGTGGGGTATTTTATTAGTTTTCAGTAGAAGATTAGTAGTAAATAGTTTCGCGTTATGTCTCTTCTGGTAGTAGTATTAGTATATATTTTTCTTTTCTACTTGTTGTATCGTATACCTCTGTTTTCTTACTTGCTATTGTTGTTAATATCCTCGTGTTTTTGCTTTCCTTGCCGAGGATTTATGGGAAACAAATTTTCTACTTGTCAAGGTAGGGGTTACGTATGTTGTTGTTGAAGAAGAATCATGTAGAAAGAGAGATGTTTTGCTTTGTCTCATAAGTATTTAGTTAGCTTGCAGTATTTTCATGAATGGATAATGATTTGTGAGTGGCTGTTTATGAGTGTTTTGCTTTGTCCTTTGAAATCTCATGGACACTAGTTTGATTCATGTACAGTCTCCATACATAGAGATGATAAAGAACAACTTCTTCTTTTTTTATCATCAACTAATGATGCAAACAAGACCCCTTCACCACCATTAAAGT
>NW_025836326.1:0-1948 GCF_002878395.1 Capsicum annuum | reverse complement strand
GGGTAAAAACCCGACTGGAACATTTGAGTTTGATTGAGGAAAAAAGGCCAACGTCTGTATGTCATGGCCAGTTGTATCAGAGGAGGATGGCTCGAGCGTATAACAAAAAGGTCCATCCCAGGAATTTTGAAGTTGGTCAGTTGGTATTGAGACGTATCCTTCCTCACCAGGTTGAAGCGAAAGGCAAGTTCTCCCCTAACTGGCAAGGTCCCTTCGTTGTGAAGAAAGTGTTACCTAATGGAGCCCTATCCAAAAAGGTCCCTTCTATCCAAACATTGTACCATCCTTTGTTTACCCGTTTGAGCTTCGTTTCAATTTTCTTTCATATCCCTCTTTTGAAATCAAAATAGAGTCAAAGATAAATGTCAAGAAAATAAGAATAAAAGAAAGAGTTCAAAAAAAAATCATCAATCAAAATCAAATCAAATCAAAGAACAAGCTGATGGAACTACGTCCAACCTGATTCTCCTCTTTCGGGAGTGAGATACGTAGGCTGCCCTATTTCGGGTTCGGTCCAACCAAATAAAGATTTAAGATTCACCCTGTCAACAAAACTGGGGCATGAGTTAATGTGTTGTTTGAGTCGATTCCAAAAGTTGTAAGTCCCACTCCCACTTCAAGTATCATTTGAACCCCTTACCATCCTTTTCTAACCTTAACCAAAAGCCAAGTTACAACCAAAGAAAGTCCTTCAGATCAATTTTTGATAATGTTAAGGCTAAGCATGCAATGGATATGATGATACATTGTGAGGTACCACTTGTCTCCCTCAGCATAAGAAATCAGGAAAGAAATACAAAAATGAGAGAGTCTTATTGGTGAAAACCCCCGTGGGCATCATAAGGCGATGGTGAGTGGAGAGAAATACAAAAATGAGAGAGTCTTATTGGTGAAAACCCCCATGGGCATCATAAGGCGATGATGAGTTGAGAGAAATGAAAATGAGAGAGTTTTATTGGTGAAAACCCTTGCAGGCACCATAAGGCGATGGTGGGTGGAGAGAAATACAAAAATGAGAGAGTCTTATTGGTGAAAACCCTCACAGGCACCATAAGGCAATGGAGAGTTCAAGAGAAAAGTGAAAAGTGAAAAGGCAGAGATTTGTTGGCGAAAGTCTTTTAAGATGTCGTCAATCGAATGTGATGTATGATTCCAATGGATTTGAAGAAGCGGCTCAGCGGCAAAGGCACGAACTCAACAACAAATGGGGAGTTTGGATAGGAAGATCAGGCAGCTCAATCCAAAATGCATGTCATACTCATTGGAGTTGGTTGTCGTATTCAGATAAGTTTTCTTTTTGAATACGGGACATTGCCCTTTTCTTTCATTTACATATTCATGCTTTTGTCTTTTATGTCATTTATCAAAATAAAAGTCACCATCATTTCTTTATATTTTAAGTCAAGTCTATGTCAAAACAAGCGAGAAAGGATTTCAAAATTTACTACCAGTCTTTCCAGTTATACGATGAAAAGCCAAGGAACAGCACAGGAAAGAAATATGATCGTAATTCAACACGAAACAAAGGAAGTCTATCAACCGACAGGCTGTTGAATTCATGGAAACATTAAGATTTGGGAAAAGGGTGCACCTCAGAGGCATGGTAAAATAGAAGCCCATTGTGCGAGTCAGAACTCACTTTCCTCAATTTGGATCTGGGTCAATGATGCGGCAAGACGGGACAATTGTTAGCGATTTGGAACAAAGATGAAAGGAATAAGTGTTGGGCAGATACCTGAGAAGCCAAGATTTGCAAGCCACCACTAAGTTTTTAATTGACAAATTTTCTTTGTTGATATAGGGGCAAATTCGCTTCACTTAATTCAGCTATCATTGAAAATGCACATCCAAGAAATTTTACTTTATGTTCAGGACACACCTGAAAAATGGGATTTTACTTTCTGTTCAGGACCCTCCTGAAAAATGGAATTTTACTTTATGTTCAGGA
>NW_025836325.1:0-4430 GCF_002878395.1 Capsicum annuum | reverse complement strand
CAGCACTCACAGAGGAATTCACTACCACAGCATCGCTAATATGCTTTCTAAGCATAGAGACGTGGAATATTGGATGAACAGAGGAAAACTCGGAAGTCAACTCAACCTCATAAGCTACCTTACCAACACAGCTAAGAATTTTGTAAGGACCAACATAACGGGGACTAAGCTTCCCCTTCTTTTTGAATCTCTTCACCCCCATCATGGGTGAAATTTTTAGATACACTAGGTCACCAACTTCAAACTCAAGGTCTCTTCTTCTAACATCCGCATATGACTTCTGACGAATCTGTGTAGTTTTCAACCTTTTCCTTATCAACTTAACTTTTTCCATAGCCTCAAATACCGAATCAGGACCACTCACAGCTGGTTCACCCACCTCAAACCAACCTATGGGTAATCTACACTTTCTCTCATATAAGGCTTCAAATGGAGCCATGCCAATACTGGAGTGGAAACTGTTATTGTAAGAAAACTCTATCAACGGTTAGTGATCATCCCAACTTCCCTTAAAGTCAAGTGCACAAGCTCTCAACATATCCTTTAAGGTCTAGATGGTCCGCTCAGCCTGACCATCGGTCTGCGGATAAAAAGCAGAACTCAAAAGCACTTAGGTACCAAGACCCTTCTAAAAAGCTTTCCAAAATTGTGAAGTGAACTGAGTACCCCTATCCGAAATGATAGACAAGGGAACTCTATGCGGTCTGACTAGCTCTCGGATATACAATCTAGCGTAATCCTCAGCAGTATATGAAGTATAAATAGGCAAGAAATGAGCAGACTTAGTCAACCTATCAACCACAACCCAAATGGAATCAAGATGGCGTCGGGAAGGAGGTAAACCAATCACAAAGTCCATATTTATCTCTTCTGATTTCTAGGTGGGAATACTAAACTCTTACATCATACCACCAGGTCTTTGGTGTTCAACCTTAACCTACTGGCATGTTGCACACTTAGCTACAAACGCTGCTATATCTTTCTTTATGCCACTCTACCAATAGATTTCCCGCAAGTCTCGGTACATCTTGGTGGCACCAGGATGAATAGAATATCGTGCCCCGTGCACTTCATCCATAATCCTCTGTCTAAGATCATCAACATTTGGGACACACAATCTCCCCTATAATCTTAACACACCATCTCCCCTTTGGGAGAAAACCTCTACTTTTTGGTCCTTGACTGACTCCTTCTGTCTGACAAAACGAGCATCTAAGTATTTCTTTTCCTTCACTTCCGAAACCAAGGAGGATTCGGAACTACTCTGAACCCCTATACTACATTTAGCAGAGTCAAACAACCTAACCCTCAATCTAGCCAAACGATGTACATCACGAGCCAACTCTTTCTTACCTTCTACCACATGCGAAACACTACCCATGGACACTCTACTTAGGGCATCCGCCACAATATTGTCCTGGCCCCGATGGTACAACACACTCATATCATAGTCCTTTAACAATTCTAACCATCGTCTCTGCCTAAGGTTAAATTCTCTCTGGGTAAACACATACTGCAGACTCTTATGATCAGTGAAAACCATACAAATAGTGTCTCCAGATTTTCAAAGCAAACACAATAGCAGCCAACTCAAGGGCATAGGTGGGGTAATTTTTCTCATGGGGTTTCAACTGTCTAGAAGCATAAGCTATCACCTTACCTTTCTACATCAATACGCAACCCAACCCAACTCTCGAAGCATCACAGTACACCACAAAACCATCAACACTATCAGGGAAAGACAAAATAGGGGCTGAAGTGAGTCGAGTCTTCAACTTCTGAAAACTCTTCTCATAAGATTCGTACCATAAGAACTTCACTTTCTTTTGGCTCAACTGAGTCATAGGAGACGCTATAGAGGAGAAACCTTGAATAAAATAGCAGTAATAGCCAGCTAAACCCAAGAAACTTTGGATATCAGTCGAAGAAATAGGTCTAGGCGAATTTCTAATAGCTTCGGTGTTTTAGGGATCAACTCTAATACCGTTGGAAGAAATGATATAACCTAGAAAAGCAACTGACCTTAGACAAAACTCACACTTACTGAACTTGGCAAACAACTTGTCATCTTTAAGGGTTTGCAGGATAGTTCGGAGATGATCAGAATGTTCATCCTCACTATGGGAGTACACCAGTATATCATCGATGAACACTATGACAAACATATCTAGATATGGTCTGAACACTCGATTCATGAGGTCCATGAAAGCTGCTGGGGAATTAGTTAACCTGAAAGACATAACAAGAAACTGAAAATGGCCATAACGAGTTCGAAAAGCGGTTTTTGGGATGTCACACTCCCTAACTTTGAGTTGGTGATAGTCGGAGCAAAGGTTTATCTTTGAGAAATAACTTACACCTTGCAATTAGTCAAACAAATCATCTATTCTCGGAAGGGGGTACTTATTTTTTATGGTGACTTTATTCAATTGGTGGTAATTAATGCACATATGCAAAGAGCCATCTTTATTTCTCACAAGCAACACAGGAGCACCCCAAGGAGAAACATTGGGCCTTATGAAATCCTTATCTAGTAGATCTTTAAGTTGCTCTTTCAACTTCTTACGTTCTGCAGGGGCCATACGGTAAGAAGGAATAAAAATGGGTTGAGTATCAGTAAGAAGATCAATCCCGAACTCTATCTCTCTATCAGGAGGTATCCTTGGGAGATCATCCAAAAAGACATCAGAAAACTCATTGACGACGTTAACAGACTGGAGTGTTGGATTCTCATACTTAGTGTCTTTAACTTTAACCAAATGGTAAATACACCCCTTGGAAATAAGTTTCCTAGCTTTAAGGTAAGAGATAAAATGACTCTTGGGTGACACAGAATTCCCAGACCACTCAAACACGGAGGCACTTGAAAACTGAAACTTGACCACTCGAGTTCAACAATCAACAGAGGTATAAGAAGAATACAGCTAGTCCATACCCAAAATCACATCAAAATATACCATGTCTAACTTAATCAGATCAGCCAACAAACTCTATGAAGAAGGTAACAGGACAGTTTTTATACACTTTCTGGGCAACAATCGAATCACCCACTAGGGTAGAAACTAGGATAGGCTCAGGAATAATCTCAGGACTTATTTCAAAATTCACAGCAATCAAAGGTGAACATATAAGAAACTGGATCCAGGATCTAACAAAGCATACACATCAAACTAAAATATACGACGCAGACCAGTAACAACATCGGGAGATTCCTCCTACTCCTGGAGGGACGGTAAAGCATAGATTCTATTCTGGTGATGCCCGCCAGCATTCTTAGAAGAGGCGCCCTGAGCTGGGGCTAGGCGAGTCACTGGAACTGGGGCACTAATAGTCTAAGTCTGGGTCTGAGGGTAATAGTCACAAAACCCTTGCCCATCTGGTGGATAATCTCTAACTTTGTAACCTATGTCACCATACCAAAAACAACCCCTCTTCTCACCCCAACACTCACCCGAATGAGCCCTACCACACTTAGGAAATAGGGGATGATTTGGCATACTGCCAGTACTATACTGGGACCTGGATGTATATGACCTACTACCTTGATCCTACCTACCTATAGGCATGAGAGCATTAGCAGATGATGGTGCTGACATAGATGAATGATCTTGATACTGAGGGCGACTCCCTCCCTACGATCTACTCTGACCTTGTCCGTGCTGCTCGGACCTAGCTCTCTTATTCCCTTCCATTCTATCTCTCTCCTTAATATTGCCTGCCTCAATCTATTGGGCATGAGTCATCAGCTTAGAAAGATTCATCTCACTATTCAGCATAAAAGACCTACACTCATTAACCACATAACTAGACACTCCAGTTACCAACTTACTCATACTAGCCCGATTATCATCCACTAAGTTAGGAGCATACATGGCAAACTGATTGAACTTTAGACAGTACTCCCTAATAGTCATAGAGCCCTGTCGCAGGTTCATAAAATCTTCCACCATCGCCTCCCACATCTCCAAAGGGAAAAACTTATCCAGGAATACATCTTGGAACTTTTGCCAAGTTATAGGAATAGCTCCCTCACATCTACCTTTCCTCCAAGAAAAAACCCAGTCATAAGCAAGGTCTTTTAAACTATATGCAGCCAACTCTATACTATGTTCCTTAGATACATGCATCACCTGAGTAATCTTCCGCACCTCCTCTAAAAACAACTGTGGATCCTCATTAGACTTGGGCCCATTCCAGTGGATTCATCCGCATGAAGTCAGAGATCCTGGCAGCAGCTGAATCACCTCCCTACAGCTATAGAGCCAGGGCCGGGTTGGCCTAAACATTTGCAGTAACAGCTTGGGTTAGCACCTAAAAGTCTTCCCGAAATTCAGCATGAGACATGTTTTCATTCAATGGGTCAGCAGGTTGAGGTTACTGACCATATTATTTCTTCTCGCTCGATATGGAGGAATATTTTTGAATAGAAG
>NW_025836324.1:0-1310 GCF_002878395.1 Capsicum annuum | reverse complement strand
CAGAGTGGCATGTTATCATGTTATAGATTGCTACCTCCTGTAGAGTAATACGTTATTAAATGAATCATTACTTCCTTCTAAGTGATATGTTACTATATTATGGGTTGTCACCTCCTTCAGTGTGACATATTAAGACAAGGTTTACGTAATTTCCTGACATTACAGTTGCTAATAATAAGTTTAGTGCATGTGGCTACTAGTCATTAGACTGCCATCTCGTTCAAAGTGGCATGATTAATGATAGGTTGTCCACCTTTCAATGAGACACGTTAGGTCATTACCCCATTCAAAACGACATATTACATTCAAGATTGGTCATCCGCCTTTCAATGAGATACGTTAGTGCATCACCTCGTTCAAAGTGGCACGTCACATTCAAGATAGGTCGTATGTATTTCAATGAGACACGTTGGGCAGTCACCCCATTCAATGTGGCATGTTACATTCAAGATAGGTCATTTTCCATACAATAAGACACATTGGGGCGTCACCCCATTCAAATTGTCACGTTACATTCAAGATAGATTATCCATCATTCAATAAGACATATTGGGATGTTACCCTATTCAAAGTGGCACAAAATATTCAAGATAGGTCATCTACCCTTTTACTGGTACACGTTGGGTTGTCATCCAGTTCAAAGTGGCATGATATTCTTAAAACCGATTATGCAAAATTAGTTCTTCAACTATCTCAACATGATAGTTTCAAAAAGGTTTAGACCAATTTACATTTGTATCATGCTACATTTTCAACTAACTATTTTGTTTGAGATGTTGTCGAGAGTATCCAAAAGGATGAAATTCTCAAACCAAAATCACAGGTATTAATGACTCCAAAAATGATGCAGCACAATGTGGAACTTTTTCTTAGAAGCGAACTGGGATATAGTTTGAAGAGGATATCAAACTCTTTGGACATGAGCAGAAGAGTGACTTTCACCACCATCAAACCACACCCCTGTCAGAAGGCATATGGGTATTTTAGGATGTTTTCAATTTCAGTTTCACCTTTGGGGCACTTCTAAATGTGCACCAGAGGTAACTTTCCTCTTATTTGAAATTCGGGTGACAACACACCTAGAGCTATGGAAATTATGTCCATATTGCTCTCAGTTATGGGTGTAAGGGGCCCCATGTTTGTAATTAATATAAATACAATCCTTTTTTCCATAACATAATGTATTTGTCACTCATTTTGAACCAAACATCGTCTAAATAAAAGACTATCTTTTCTATCGATCGAGTCGAACCACTAGTAGTTTGATTTCCAGGGTCTTGAGATATGTAGGTTTTGATCCTTATTGAAAA
>NW_025836323.1:0-2467 GCF_002878395.1 Capsicum annuum | reverse complement strand
GATCAAACTAAGAATTTATCGGCAATTTATGTGACACAATGCTGGTGTTCAACCCTGGCATATCATCATAGAACTAAGAAAACACGTCGATATACTTCCGCAACAGGTGGATCTTCCCTTTATGGCACCGCGAGGTGGACACTGATACTGGTCTCTTTGATTTCATCGTGATCTCCCAAGTTGACTGTTCGGTTTCTTCTAGATTGTGCTTTTCATGATTCTCAAATTCCTCCATATCTTCAACTAACCGTTCCTCGTCATCGTCCTTCCAAACATCATCATCCCCTTTATTTTGTTCGTTCAGGCTTTGACATGACACAACATTACCAGGTTTTAAGCTACTGTTACTGTAATGGACAAACAAACTAAGTTAGATGATAAGAAAATAACAAAACATATGACTAGGAGCGTTTTAGAACTAATATAGTTTTGCAAATAAATGAAGGCCTTTTCATTGAAATTTGAGAAATAATTACAACACCATTGCTTATGACTTACACAAATACAAGCCCCCACCTTTTTTGAAAGCAGTAAGATACGGAAATAAATTTTTGAGATATAAAAGATGGATCACGGGGCCTCCTCCGGATCATCACTGATTTCAAAACTATTAGTAATTGCCCTTTCATCTACCACGACGGGCGATGGGTTATGAGTGGAGTGGAGGTCCAATTTTGCAAAGCCTCCCCTGGCGTAATCTGCTTTACCCCTGGCGTAATCTGCTTCACCCCGCTGGACTCTGGGAGATCTTCTGGTACAATATTACATCCTTTAAACAAATATCCTATCCCATCCCCAAGACCATCATCATCTGACATCTCTCGTACGGGAAATGACTGGAACAGAAGTGGCAAGGGTCTAAACAGACTCTTTTCTGGCTCATCCTCAACCCTATCTCTTTTGGTAGGCTAATACCTTAACCCGTGCTTAGATCTTCTCTCTGGGATCGTAATAGGCTCAATAATTCCTTGTAAATTCTTGTCCAAGCCTCGACCAGGTTCGAACCCATTTCTAAACATCACAGTTACAGTCATTTGTAGACAGAAGACATTGATATTTTGGGTGTCGAATCTCTTTCCACAGCATTTAGAATTTCCACTGTATAGAAACTGCTACCTTTTATAACATCTTCAATCACCGATATATAACCATTGGGACGGTCCGCTCGACTTCCTTCTCCTTGGATGACTACATGATCTTTCCAAATGAACTTCAATAATTGATGAAGGGGTGATGAAATTGCCTTTACCCCGTGTATCCATGGTCTTCCCAAAAGCAGGTTGTAGCTAGGATGGATATCCATAACATGAAACTTAGTATTAAACTCAGCAGGCCCCATTTGGATGTGCAAATCAATTTCTCCTATGGTATCTCTCTGCCCTCCATCGAATGCTCTCATATTTACGTGGCTTTGATGAATTTTT
Organism: Capsicum annuum; assembly: GCF_002878395.1. Taxonomy (NCBI): domain Eukaryota; kingdom Viridiplantae; phylum Streptophyta; class Magnoliopsida; order Solanales; family Solanaceae; genus Capsicum; species Capsicum annuum. Next base: position 1,043 of record NW_025836323.1, on the reverse strand, counting down.
CCCAGATCATAGCCCATTTGGACCAGCGTGGAGAGGGGACAAATATTCACACCAGATCCATCATCTATTAATACCTGATTAATTGCATAATCTTGACAAATGACGGTGACATACATGGCTTTGTTGTGCATTGCTCCTTCAAACCAAAACTCTTCATCACTGAATGATATGCGATGGTTCCCCATAATATTCCCTATCATCGCAGCTAAATTCTCAATGCTTATTCCTGCAGGAATATATGCTTCCTCCAAGACCTTCGACAGAGTTTGTCGGTGGTGTTACGAGCTCAATAATAGCGCCAAGACAGAGATTTAGGCCAGCGTTTTCTCCAAGTGTTTTACAATTGAGTAATTCTTTGGCTGCATATGCCTCCAAAATTTCTCAGCCTCTCCTTCAGTAATTGGCCTTTTCTATGAATCTTTTTTGTTGGTCAATTCCTCAAGGATGTAACATCGTCCTGATCGCGCCATCCCCTGGGTAGAGGTGGTTTGCACAATAAATTCTTTCTTTAGAGGAGGAGCGTACACTTGAGTCGGTGCAATCATCACTATAAATGGGGCTTTCTCACTGATACTTAAGGAAGCTACAATTTTCTCTATCTTTCCTACCTCTTCTGCCCTTTTGCGCTTTTTGGAGTTCACCTGAGTAATGGTCTTGCCAGATGCCCATTTGCCTTCTATTTCAATCATGTTAACTGTAGATCCCCCATGGTTGGGCAGTGGATTACTGCTAACATTTGGAGTAGGTGCCTAGAGCGTGATGACCTTTTGATCAATCAGATCTTGGATTTTGTGTTTCAAGATAAGACAGTCTTCGGTACTATGCCCTGCCGCCCCTGAATGATAGGCACAATTTTGATTAGGGTGATAAAATCGGGAGCTAGGATTGACAGGATTTGGCTGTACTGGTTGCAAATGACCAACATTCTTCAATCTTTCAAATAATTAGGTACGACTTTCAGCTAGTGGGGTGAAGTTTCGGGGAGGTTTCTTTTCGTGGTTTGGACGCTGGGGGTTATACGGGCTTAGGTTTGTAAGAGGGGG
>NW_025836322.1:0-1292 GCF_002878395.1 Capsicum annuum | reverse complement strand
GGGGAAGTTTTGACATCTTAGGTGATCTGGATTTTGCACCTGGGATGTTTAATAACTTTATCCATGCTCATCCTCCTTCTAGAGTTAGACGTAACGTATATGAGTTTTCAAGGCAATTGCCTGATACTCTTAAATTTGAACTCGTTCCATGTGGGGATAACTGGGCAAGTCTATTCAACGATATTGTCAGGGGCAAAGAAGATATAAGACTGTATTTCTTTGCAAGTGAGAGAGCAAGCTCGGCTTTTGCCTTATATATCTTTCGAAAAAGGGAAAGGGTTGCAAAGTAGAAGGGAACCTTTGCCCAGGAAGGTTTTTACTAGAAATTGATTTGCATTTCCCATTATATGCAGGTCTGAGGATCTATATTGCTCTGGTAGTGTTCATGCGTATCAAAGATTTGGTGATGAGAAGCAGCTCAACATCATTTATAAGCATTCTCATCACCGAATCTTTGTTATGCAAGAACTCCACCAGAGCAGTATATATCTCAGACCTGCATAAAATGAGAAATGCAAATTAATTTCTAGTAAAAACCTTCCTGGGTAAGGACACCACTTCTACTTCACGACCCTTATCCCTTTTCAGATAGACAAATATAAGGCAGAAGCTGACCTTTCTCTCTCACTTGCAAGGAAATACAGTCCTGTATCTTCTTTGCCCCGAAAATGATTGTTGAATTGACTTGTCCAGATAGCCTCACGCAGTACTAGTTCAAATTTAAGAGTACCAGACAATAGCCTTGAGAACTCATACACTTTACGCTTGACTTTGGAAGGAGGATAAGCCTGGATACAATTATTGAGCATCCCAGGAACGAATTCAGGAGCACCTTTGATGTCAAAACTTCCCCTGATACACAAAGAGGAAAAGAGACTATTAATTATAGGGAGGAAAGCTTTTTTTTCCAGCTGAATAGTTCCAATTGCACAGATAAAAGAAAGATCTTCAATATATATATCTATATATATGTAGTCTGCAGAATAATCATAAGGAAAGTTTTCTGCTTTTTGATGCTCAGTTTTACCTGTGTCAACTTATGTTACTAATTAAAGTACGTGATAAAGGGTACTTACTTCCAGGAATGAGCTAAAGTAGGATCACATGGGTGTGTCATAATTGGATTCATCACTGGACTCTCATTGGCAGCACCGGGACTCTTAAGCTCACCAAAACCTAAAATGTAGGCTATATCAAATAGAGTATATGATAGGAAATGAAATTTCTGATGAATAAAGATATAAAAAGAAGACAAATCAAAACAAATAACAAATACAATAGATGTTGGTGAA
>NW_025836321.1:0-1408 GCF_002878395.1 Capsicum annuum | reverse complement strand
AATGCTGTTGATCAAGATCTTAGAAATGCAGTGCAACTTTTGACTCGTATAGTTGCTGGGCAAGCTCAAGGGCAAGCCATTCCTACCATGGGTCCTAGTGGTACAGATAGGGCGCCTAGCCTTCGAACACAGGATTTTCTTAAGATGGATCCTCCCACTTTTACTGGATCAGATCTTAACGAGGACCCACAGGACTTTATTGATCAAATTCAAAGGGCCTTAGATGTTATGCATGTAACGGGTAGAGAGATAGTGGAGTTAGCGGCGTGTAGATTTAAAGGGGAGGCTATATATTGGTATGAGGACTGGAAACGATCTAGGGGTATTGATGCACCCCCAGCTACTTGGAAAGAGTTCAAAGAGGCATTTATTGATCATTATCTTCCATTCGAGATTCGTCATGCTCGTGCAGATCAGTTTTTAAATCTTCGTCAAGAAAATATGAGCGTAAGGGAGTACAGTCTTCGATTTAATTCCTTGTCGAGATATGATCCTAATGTTGTAGCTACTATGGATGACAGAGTTCATCAATATGTGGATAGGCTAGATCCATATCTGGTTAGAGATTGTACTATTGCTGCTTTGAACAAAGATATGGACATAGCGAGGATCCAAGCTTTTGCACAAAAAATGGAAGATCAGAGACAGAGGAGAAGAACACAGGAATTAGAAAGAGGATATTCCAAGAGGGCCAGATCTACAGGGAAGTTCATGGCATCCCAAGGAGGGTTCAGACCACAGTTTTCTGCTAGACCACCTAGGCCATTATCCTCTTATTCTGTCGCTAGTGCCCCACCACAGTTCTAAGGGTCCAGAGAAAATCAATTTGGGCACAGAAGTGAGAGTCAGAGTTCGCGGATAGTGGGTACCAAGGGCAAGGGAATATGAGCCAATCGAGACCTCCTCGAGAGCCATGAAATAAATGTGGAAGGTATCATTTGGGCGCATGTCGGTTGGGGACCAATGTTTGCTTTTGGTGCGGTATGTCGGGGCATATAATGAGGGAATACCCACGAAGGGACACAGGGGGTATGGTACGACCTACGGGGTCATTTGTTGCATCATCATCATCGATGCCTTATTCAGGAAGGGGTGCACAACCAATGGGTCGTGTTAGAGGTGATAGAGGAGCCACAAGTTCTAGCGGGGCTTAAAATCGTACGTATGCTCTAGCGGATCGATAGAATTTAGAGGCTTCCCCAGATGTGGTTACGGGTACATTGTCTATCTTTTTATTTGATTTATATGCCTTAATTGATCCCGGTTCTACATTATCTTATGTTACTCTATTGGTTGCTGGAAAGTTTGAAAGAATACCCGAACTGTTAGTTAATCCATTTGAAGTGTCCACACCGGTTGGAGAATCTAGTATAGCTAGAAGGGTTTATCGAAACTGCATAGTAACTGT
>NW_025836320.1:0-1290 GCF_002878395.1 Capsicum annuum | reverse complement strand
ATCGATCAAATTCAAAGGGCCTTGGATGTTATGCATGTAACGGGTAGAGAGATAGTGGAGTTAGCAGCGTATAGATTTAAAGGGGAGGCTATATATTGGTATGAGGACTGGAAACGATCTAGGGGTATTGATACACCCCCAGCTACTTGGAAGGAGTTCAAAGAGGCATTTCTTGATCATTATCTTCCATTCGAGATTCGTCAGGCCCGTGCAGATCAGTTTTTAAATCTTCGTCAGGGGAATATGAGCGTGAGGGAGTACAATCTTCGATTTAATTCCTTGTCGAGATATGCTCCTAATGTTGTAGCTACTATGGATGACAGAGTTCATCAATATGTGGATAGGCTAGATCCATATCTTTTTAGAGATTGTACTATTGCTGCTTTGAACCAAGATATGGACATAGTGAGAATCCAAGCTGTTGCACAAAAAATGGAAGATCAGAGGCATGGGAGAAGAACACAGGAATCAGAAAGAGTATATTCCAAGAGGGCCAGATCTACAGGGCAGTTCATGGTATCCGAAGGAGGGTTCAGACCACAGTTTTCTGCTAGACCACCTAGGCCACTATCCTCTTATTCTACAGCTAGTGCCCCACCACAGTTCCAAGGGTTCAGAGGAAATCAATTTGGGCACAGAAGTGAGAGTCAGAGTTCGCGGACAGTGGGGTACCAAGGGCAAGGGAATATGATCCAATCAAGACCTCCTCGAGAGCCATGCAATAAATGTGGAAGGTATCATTTGGGCGCATGTCGGCTGGGGACCAATGTTTGCTTTTGGTGCGGTATGTCGGGGCATATGATGAGAGAATGCCCACGAAGGGGCATAGGGGGTATGGCACGACCTACGGGGTCATTTGTTGCATCATCATCATCAATGCCTTACTCAGGAAGGGGTGCACAACCAATTGGTCGTGTTAGAGGTGATAGAGGAGCCACGAGTTCTAGCAGGGCTCAAAATCGTACGTATGCTCTAGCGGATCGACAGAATTTAGAGGCTTCCCCAGATGTGGTTATGGGTACGTTGTCTATCTTTTCATTCGATTTATATGCCTTAATTGATCCCGGTTCAACATTGTCTTATGTTACTCCATTGGATGCTGGAAAGTTCAAAAGAACACCCGAACTGTTAGTTAAGCCATTTGAAGTGTCCACACCGGTTGGGGAATCTATTATAGCTAGAAGGGTTTATCGAAACTGCATAGTAACTGTTTGTGGTCATGATACGATGGCTGATCTTGTGCAGTTAGAAATGGTAGATTTTGATGTTATAATGGGTATGGACTGGTTG
>NW_025836319.1:0-1288 GCF_002878395.1 Capsicum annuum | reverse complement strand
ATAAAAATAATAACAAAGGAAGAATATTTAGATGATGAAGGAACAGACCAAAAAATAATATTTGACAGTAACATATTTGATGAAATAAAAGGAAAAGAATTAGACTTAAGTGTAGAAAAAATATTTAAAATACCAACAATAAAAAATATGTTTACTAGGAAAAAAGAAGAATATTATGTAGTAAGCAAAAAGGAACATGTAATAGACTGTAGATATGCAAAAGGTAAAGCTAGTATACCACTAGTAACAAAAGAATAATTAATAAAGAGATAAATGATATAAAAAGTAGAGACCCAATAAAATATGTACACCTTGGAGGTACAGAGATATTAATAAAAACATGTTTTAGAGAAGGAATAGATACACCAATAGAATTATATTTAACAGATGATAGAATTATAAAACCTATAGAAAAAATCATAATAACTGCCATAAAAGGAAATTTAATAGACCAAAAATTTAAATTTATAATAAGTGCAAATTATTCAGTAGCGGTAACAGATAGATAAATCATTAGTATTATATTGAAAAATATCAGGAATAGAATTAACCCCAAGTAGTAAAATATTTACATCAAGATGCAAAAATTTATATGTATTAACAACAAAACATAAAATAACAGAAAAAAATAAGATTAACAAAATACGAATAGAAAGTCCATTCGAACAAATTGTAAAACAATAGATTATAATGATTATAGCTATAGAGACATAGATATAGAAGAAAATTTAGAAATAATAAATGATAGAATAAGTACAACGAAAAGAATAGCTGATGAAAATCAGAATCATCAAGCTCATCAAAACGAACAAGTTATGAAATAAATTCAACATATAATTTAAACCAATATTACATAACAGGAAAGGTAAATGAAAAAGAATATTTAATACTCTTAAATACAGGACAAGAAGAAAATTATATAGCAAAATATCTAGTAAAAAATGAAGAAATAAAAACTGATAATGATATATGCCCAGATTTACCAAGAAATTTAATAAATAGTAAAAATATAGCAGAAAAAGAAATAATAATAGGAATTAGAAACATAAAAATAGAATTTGAAGTAAAGGAAGAAATGTAAAAAGCAGACAAAGTATTAGGAATAAAATGGCTAGAACAAGTAAAACCATATAATATAGAACATACACAATTAACCTTAACATACAACAGAGAGAAATTATTCTTAGAAAGAGCCTTGACATAAAATGAAAATATATGTATTAATGAAGATAGTAGTAGAAGGATATTACAGTAGATATTATACGTCTATGATAGATACAGGAGCAGA
>NW_025836318.1:0-1609 GCF_002878395.1 Capsicum annuum | reverse complement strand
GTTTGTTGTAGATTTGGTGTTCAACCAAACCATCAACATTCCATTCAGTTATTCCTCTACCATCATGGTTGAAGGTAGAGAGGTAGGGATTTTCCTCGAATTGAATGTCTGGAGGAGAAGGTTTTTTATAGTAGTTTTTCTTTGTAGAAAAACAATCACTGGTAAGTTTAGCAAGAGAGTTTTTCTCATTGCTAGACTCAGCTTTCTCAGAAATTTTAAACTTAGAAAGCTTATCGTTGATTTGCTCCAAGATTTTTCCTGAAACCTTGAAGTCATCACTGAGATTTGGGAATTTCTCCTTTTGGATTTTAGGAATCTTGAAGATGGGATTAGTTATAGGACTGGGACCTGGACTGCCCTTTTCAGGAGCAGGGGAGCTAAAAGGAAGTATCGAGTTTTTAGCTTCTCCTATTTGCTAGGAGATAGTGTGAAGGACCTGATTTGTATAGTTGTTTTGTTCAACTATCCTATCGAGGTCTTTATTGATAGGGGCTGAAAGAGGCCTATCATGTTTCTTCTTGAAGGGGGAAGCATTGAGGACTTCATTTGAATGCGGGATTTTTATCCCTTCGAGAGGAGGAGTAACTGATTCAACCATCTTGTTACTCTGGGTATACCATTTGTTAATGATAACGTTAAAGGATTCATTTTGGTTTAGGCATCTCTCCCCAGAAGAAGGTAACCTTATTAAAGACAGAACTGTGTTTAAAATTAACAGACTCTATTCTCACATCAATTTTCTGAAACAAGAGATTCATGTCAAGAAAATTGAGCAGTCCCTAAAAACCCCGAAAATGATTACCAAAATATCTAATCTCCAAAAACATTTTGAGAAAGAAATCTGTTCCGATTTTCCTAATGCCTTTTGGGAACGGAAAAAACACTTGGTTGAACTTCCTTACATTCCAGGGTTTGACGAACAATCCATTCCTAGTAAAGCTAGACCCATCCAAATAAACCAAGAAATGATGGAAATCTGCAAAAAGGAGATTGACCATCTTCTAAAGAATGGTATTATTAGAAGCTCTAACTCCCCCTGGAGTTGTTCTGCCATTTATGTCAATAACAGTGCAGAAAAAGAGCGCGCCACTCCTAGACTTGTAATAAATTACAAGCCCTTGAATGCGGTCTTAGAATGGATCAGACATCCGATCCCTAACAAAAGGGATCTTTTGAAAAGAACTTTCAAGGCCAACCTTTACAGTAAGTTTGACATGAAGTCAGGATTCTGGCAGATTGAAATAGCTGAAAAGGATAAATACAAAACATCATTCAATGTCCCTTTTGGGCATTATGAATGGAATGTTTTGCCTTTTGGTCTCAAAAATGCTCCATCCGAGTTTCAAAACATTATGAACAATATTTTCAATCCTTATACTTATATGTCAATTGTTCATATTGATGATGTGCTTATCTTCTCGGAGAACATTGATTCCTATTTTAAACATTTAAACACCTTTTTTAAAATAGTTAAATTTAATGGTTTGGTTGTTAGTGCCAAAAAGATGAAGCTCTTCAGACATCTATAAGATTCTTAGGGCATGATCTTTACCAGGGTAGTTATAAACCTATTTGTAGAGCCATTGAGTTCTCCTCCAAATTTCCTAAT